>NW_007577837.1:156594-275100 GCF_000690725.1 Stegastes partitus | reverse complement strand
TGTGTGTGTGTGTGTGTGTGTGTGTGTGTGTGTGTGTGTGTGTGTGTGTGTGTGTGTGTGAACAAAGGTTGTGTTTTCTTTTCTGTATGGATTTGTCTACTTTGGCTCACCTGTTATCAGCTGACCTGCTCCAAAATGTTGTAATGCTGAACACATTAGAACACATTGTGAGGACAACATTCCAACCTAAAGAGCGATGTTTTGTGCTACTATTTGCCGTAAATATTGCTGTGTGAAATTATGTGATAGTACAATATTGTTATAGTCTGTTGCAGTGACAGCAGGCTAAACATGGAGCATCTTGGTAAACAAATTACGTAATAGCACTGTTCTATCAGTACCGTTGCCAAGCAACGCCCTCACATGAACCGAGCCCCCTTATTTTCCGAAACTGACCAATCACGGAGCTCCTTACAAAGGCAGGCCAACTGCTGTGTGTACAGACGGAATCGTCGTTCTTTTCGGGAAATAATCGACACCTAAACTGCAAATTATGGACGAAATGCAGGAATCTGTCGGACTGAAACGTCAAAGAAAACTTTTCATAAAAAGGTGTGTCTCGAATTTGTTGTATTTCGTTGCCGGCGTTTGTGCATTGCGGC
Organism: Stegastes partitus; assembly: GCF_000690725.1. Lineage (NCBI taxonomy): Eukaryota > Metazoa > Chordata > Actinopteri > Pomacentridae > Stegastes > Stegastes partitus. The sequence goes on along the minus strand of NW_007577837.1, from coordinate 274,498 downwards.
CTGAAGTAGGCCGTTAACAAAACAACCTTGTCGGCTAGCTATCATAGCTGCATTCGAACTAACCTGAGTAAACAAACGCCTTTATTCGTACCGTTAGCTGACGATTGTCATCCTGGACCAGCTTTAGTTAAGCTAATGTGAAGCTAATGGTTGATTTCGGGGCAAAAAAGAGGCTCGTTTGCCGGCTAAGTACCGTTAGCTTAGCGTGTATCTTGGTAGGTTCATAGTTCCGTCAGTTAGCTGTTATTTGGCTGCCCTGCTGCGGTTAGCGTAGCACCGGCTAATTAATTAGATAATATTTAACGGTAATGTTGGTTAACAGGCATGGAAGCCCCAGAGGAATGAATTCCTCAGAGACAGCTCCCGTGGCGGGAGAGGGTTGTTGTTGTTCGTGTCCTTGTCTAACCCTAGCCTTAGTTTGTGCCGCTCATGTAGCTTCATGATAGACTGAGACTAGTGTTTGGTCCACTTGCACCATGAAGTGTATGTTTATTGAAAACATGTTCCTCACAAGTTTCATTTTTGCGTGGTGTCAATATTGCTACGTGTCAGTAGACATTGTTTCATAACGCGTTAAAAAGGGCATAAAGCTACTTTTCTTTATAAACAGATGAGGATCACATTCACTGCACTGAGCGTAACGTTGAACATTTTTAGGTTGTTGTTCTCCAAATCAGCTTCTCAGCACTACAGCTTATACAAAACAGCTTCAGCCACCAGGATGTTTATGAGTCCTGTTTTTGAGTATTCTGGCAGAGGTCCAGCAGGATTTTAGCAGTGAAGTCCAACAGGATACTGACCTAAATACGACACAAGGGATTAAAGGACATAAAGACAGTTTGTGTAATTCATTTGTACAATAATCAGTAGGATGTCATATTCAGTTGAAGTGTAGAAGGGTATTCAGCATATGCATGGGAATGTGTTTCTACTGAATGAAAATTAAACATTTAAACTATTATTCCAGGGGTCATTACTGAATTAAGCCTGAATCTCAAGGCAAGTTTGGTTTAAAATGTGTTTGATGTGTGAAAGATTTTGCACATTTGTTGCTTTATTGCAAGGTTAAGTAATACAATCTATGGTTACTTGTGATACAAAAGCTTCATTTAATGTTTGATGCTTATGTGGTTAATTGTTAAGCCATCTTTAGTTATCGTGGAGCATTATTCTTTGTCATGCTTGTTTTCTGTTTATACACCTACACAGCATGGTCACATGTGATATCTTCTGAAGGCCTGTGACGCACTTTGTTATGATATTATTTTTGATCCAATCCAGTGAAACACTGCTGACCTTCTGAAGTGTGTATTCAGGGATGTTTACTGTTCAAATAGGATCAGTGCTGTGACTCTGACACGTCAATACATTCCTTACAAACATGCATTTAGTCTAACAGAAGGAAGTGTCCCAGTTGTGTTGCTTGTGCAGGATAGATATGTTGGAAACAGATCAATGAGTCAACTGTGAATATTAAAGCCTTTTTAAATCAATTTACAATTTACAGGTGATTATTGTTTTTTTGTTTGTTTGTTTTTTAATTGCTTGTTTTGTTTGTCTCTGCAGAAGTTGAGAATGCCAAGCGGGGACTTCAAGGAGGACAGGCTTACAACATCTGCACAATCCACCCCAAGTGGCACCCCCTCTGTCACCCCCTCCGTTACCCCCAGTGTCACCCCCTGTGTTAGTCCCCACACATCGCCGGCTCTCAGTCGCAGGTAGGCTTCATGCGTCTGAAATGTTGAGCTCCTATTGACAGTTGATCTGAACACATGGTTCAAAATTTTAATTTAAAATTTGCAAAAATGAAAACCTTTAATAATAAAATTCATCATTTTCCTACATAGACTACATCAAGTCCTGTATGACGTATCTTGTCTTGATGTATATGGTGCTTGACTGTATGTTTATAATTTGGTCTTTGGCTTGGTGGAAATACAGGAACTGGTTCCAGCTGAGTCCTGCACCTTTCCTTGCCGCCCCAGAACTCAACTGCCCCAATCCCGGCACAGACATGGGAGGAAATGAGGGAGGAGGAGGAGAGAGGTGGAGCTTCTTTGGAACTCGATCTGTGGTACAGAAGTCCCCCACTGATCCTGGCTCTGATACCAGCACAGGTGAGACATTTTTATCCAGTTCAGAATCTGCATCATGACTGCAGTATTTTTTTTTTTTATCACAAGATTAGATGAGGCCCTTCATTTTTGTTTTTTCTCTGAATACAGCAGTGCGGGTTTCATTGCCTTAGATGAACCCTCCTTGGAGTTGAAAATCTTTTGAAATAAATGGATGTTTTCAAGTGACAGGATGGCACTACATTACAACTGATTCTGCAATTCAATTTAAACAAAAGTTGCCCCACCTCCCAAAAATCAGGACAGGAAATGATATCATATTATCACTTGTATTAATTAGTAGACAAAATGTTTTAAATGCTTTGTTTGGGTGTGATTTGGAATTGTCCTTGTTGCACTAAAGGTTACACCTAAGAATGATGCCACAGCATCCCGAACCACACCTGTAAACCTGTGCCAGCAAATTATTGAATACTAATACTGTAGCTGTTCCCTGTGTCACCTAGTTTTAGGTCACGAATGACAATATCTACCACACCTTTCTGCTGCAGGCTTCTCTCTGCAATCCTACTTTGGCCTGCAGAAGTCCTCTACCATGGACGGCACCAGCACCCAGGTGAACCTCAAGGTGGAGGACCCTTCCAACTTCATGCCTCCCAAGATTGAAATCTCAGGCATCGAAGCCAAGCGGGTACCCCCACGGCCACACAAACTTAAACCTCGGGACATGAATGTTTTAACACCCTCGGGCTTCTGACATCTGACCAGCTGTGTGGTTGCTCCTGTGTGCCACATCCTCAGTAGTTTCCAACCATCTGGTTGCTCATTCGCTTTCCTGCCTTCCTCTCTCCCCTCTGTCTCCTTGCAAATTCACTGAGGCTGAGAGGAATGTGGACTACCTACAGTATTAGCTCACCAGCCCCAGAGACATCACTGCACTGCTTGTCCTCCCAGTGGACATATCTGGATCAATTGCTGTCCTCTATAACTCCACACCATCACCTTCCTGTGTCTTCCAACTCACTGGTCCAAATAAAAAGCAAATGAAGTAAATTCATTTGTCACCCCTAAAGGTGGTACTGCTTTGTATTATTGTTGTCATAATGGGTGCATTGACTTGCAACGCCTTTCTGTCCTTGTTCCATTGTCAGTGATGGCATGAGATTGAAGTTGAAATACCTTGTCAGTCCTTTTCAAAAATTGATCACTTCAGCTTTGCCTCTCAAATTAAAGCTGACTAGTTATTTCAATTCTAAATCCTCAGATGCCTGCCTCGTTTGTATTTTCTTTTTTTCTTTCTTTCTTTCTTTTTTCTTTTTTTTTTTAATAAGCTCACAGGTTTATAGTTGTGTAGTGCTTTTCTCTGTCAGCATGCAGAGTATAGTGTGTATGACTGATTTTGTGCCTAAACTTTCAGCGTGCTTGCATCTTGCATTTTTGCCATCTAAGTTTAGCTTTTGTTTTTTTTATAATGTGAGAGCATCTTATTTTCTTTATGGTAGAGTATGACTGCTGACCTGAAGTGAATTTTTTTTTTTATTATTATTTCAACTCAAGTATTTTCATATTGTCCTGCTTTAAATCAACAATGTATATTCTAAATACTGCATAGTACAGTTTGTTGAGTTTATCACATTTTTATATAGGGCCATAGTGATGGTTCAAGAAGCTATAAGAATACAAAGCATTGAAGTGGTCATTTTCAAGTTTGGATTTGTCTGTGTCTAAGAATCCCTGCTGTTTTCTTTTAAAGTTGATGAATTCCAAGAAGTAATTGCACAAGGGAGATGGTCTCCCACTTACATCTGTAAATAAATATGATCATAACAAGCAAAACTGGCTTTTTCTTTTTCGTAGAACCATGTACAGGAGTGAGCTGCATGATGAATCTGTGGTTAGCAACAACATGTTGAGGTTAATTGGTGATTCTAAATTGTTCGTAGGTGTGAATGTGAGTGTGCTTGGTTGTCTGTCTCTAAGTGTAGCCCTGCGATAGACTGACGACCTGTCCAGGGTGTCTCCTGCCTTCTTTCTGAGTCAGCTGGGATAGGCTTTCGCCACCCTAGAGAGGATTAAGCGGTGTATAGATAATGGATGGATGGGTGTACAGTGAAATAATTTGTAAATCCACAAATTATTGACAGCATCATGCATTCTGGTATTATTTTGTGTTTAGCATATACAGTATCCTCCTTAATACCTAATTCAGAGCTTTTTGAATGTCATACAGGGAACAAAATACAAGATAATACTAAGTACAGACTAATAATAGATATGTATTTGATTTACTAAACAAACTGAAGATGTGAACGCTGATTCAGGGGTTTAGAACCAGGTAATACCGGCATTTTTTTATTGTAATATGCATCAAACCAGAACATAACTTAAGTTTCTCTTGGTTTGCTCCCTGAATTTTCCATTGCCGTCATGTAAAGACAAAAAAAAAGACAAATCTGATCCCTGTGGTGAAACTGTGAAATGATTTTGCAGCAACCTTCACCTCCAATCTTTGGCCAGAAGATGGCACAATAACTTCAACATGAGATCCGGATAAGTTTCCTTTTCACTAATTTGGCTTTTGTGTTTCGTGATGACGGGCAATCACCCGATTAGAATCAGGAACAGAGGCATAGATGCTGCAGTTAAATCAAGCATTGAGCAGCAACAATATATTTTTACCTAAATGAAAAGCACAGCCAATAATCAGGAAATTAATTTTGCCACACAGGCACATAAAGAGCCAAGGACTCAGAAGGAGATTGTGCTTCTCTCTGGTGACTCGTCTATCAGGTCATCCACTGTGCACACACTGATTTAATTTGCCTCGTGCTGTTGTCAGAGAGACTGATTTTATTTTAGCAATTATATACTGTCAACAATTCTGTACAATGGCTGAGTATAATTTGATACCCAGCCTCCTTCCTTCACCTCAAAGCACACCCAGGCATCAGACAATGAGCCAACAGGAAGAAACAGAAGAGAGCAAAATTTTTCTCGTGTAAGCTGAGCCCTGCCCGACTTTACAGCCTTGTTAAGGCGCTCAACAATTATTGTCTGATACCATGCTTACTGCGTGTGTGAGAGAGAGATGTGGAGGATTTATTACAGGGTGTTGTCTCATATTTTGTCGCTTGTGCAAAAATTAAACACATTTGTATCATATGTTGACTTATTATCATAAGTGAAAAGCCAGTATTGGATTGTTTGTTTGTTTTTTTTAATATGGTGCTGCAGTTTTAACATAAACAAGGCCTGGACGTGGAGTGACACAGATATTAGCTGGACCTCCTGAAGGGAACAATCCTTTGCATAATTACAGGCTGTTTGCTTTTCAGGTGGTGCTACAGGAGGAAAGTTGAAGATCAAAAAAGGAAGACAAGTACGAACAGAGAGCTGATAGTTAAAGCTGCAGCTGGACAGTCCTCAGTGGCAAATCAAGTAATGGACAGACGGATGCGAGATGAGAAGGCAGAGAGGACGCGGGCTGAAGGAAGTGCAGCTGCGAGGAGGGGAATTTGGTGAGTTTTGGTAAAACTGCAAACACAGATGGAAATATTCAGTCTTGGGTCACATTTTTGTTTGAGGCATGCAACCCGACACATAAACAGCTGGCGCAGCAATGACTGTGTCGGCAACACCAAGCCGAAAACACACAGCGAAGGCAAGAGAAGCAGTGGGCGGGGGGAGTCTGGAAGGGTAGAGACACAGGGAAATGGGGAAATAGAGAGCAAAGGGTGGAGTGCCCCAGCAGTCATGACATAATACAGATGGCTCTCTCTCTGGATCCGACATGACGTGCTTGTGTAGTCCCCCACCCCGCCCCTCGCTCTGCTCTCCACCCCCTCAAACCTCTGCTCTGATCCCACTGAAAAAATCATTTAGCTTACTCACAGATGTGCAGAGCAGCACCACCCTGCCAGAGCGACCACGCACCAAAACAAACATCCACAATCTGACACGACTCACTCACTTACTCATCTATATTTTGAAAAACTGGCCCAGCCGAATTCCTTCCTTGACAACCTCAAAATAATGACTTTAATCTCTTACACCCCTATGACACAATGTTCACTTGCCAGTCTGGCCAAGCTACCATGATGCGGAGCGATAAACAAGACTCTTAAGTGCCAGTTTACAAGAAACCACGTCATTTGCTTATTTTTGTTTTTTTAGGGGCCATTCAGGTTTTTGTGTGTGGGAAGTTATATGTCTGGAAAAAAGGGCTGTTAACGTCTAGATGTGTGAAAGGTCAACTTTGAAAAAGATTGTTTGAACTTTTATCTATTGCTTGTAGGAGGGGCAGGAGCATTTTATGTCAAGGTGACTCCAGAAATATGCTTGGAATTCATCTAACCAGCTCTTGCGTGGTTACATTCAACAAGAGACATTTTTAATTAGCAGTTATTAGGCTAATGATACCTGACCTGTACAGAGGAATGCTTTTCAGATACAGGGCACATGATTATAACTGAGCAAGTAGGATCTTACGCATAGCTTATATAGAAAACGCCCCAAGATGAATTTATTGAAGAGCACTGAAAAACATGATAAGATAATAAAGTTCACAGTAGGCAGACAGGATTTTATCACTGATGCTACCCTTCATTTATTACTCTCAAGTTATATATACAGTGTCTCTTATCCGTGCAACCGGTGTCACAAATAGTGGTGATGATTAATGCGCTGTCTGTCAGAGGTGATGTGGTTATTCATGCTGCTGGTGACAAAACTGAACAAGGGATTTGAAGACGGTCCCCTCTGACGTTTGTTGGGTGGGTTGTCCGTGTCGTATCCTGCGGCTCTCGGAACCACATCTGGGTCTGATTCACAGCTCGCTGGCCCGGAGGTGAACCCAACAGGCTAAGAGGAACGAGACTGCTGGTCTTCTGGTATCCTGTTAAAGCACACATCAATCATGCCCACTACCTGGGGATAGGGTTACAGTCTTACAGCTAGTTAGGCAGATGTAGGTCACCCACCAATCAAATCACGTTGCTTATGTTATGTAATAATAAAGGTCTGCGCTTCATAAATCACAAAGACGTGACCTCTTACATCATCTCTATGTCCTCAAAGAGCCCCTCAAGAGTATGAGATGCAAGCGGCTGCATCGAGTGAATGTCACGCAGAGTTATAATTTCAACACATATTTATTCAAACACTTCTTTAGAATATTAAAGCCAATGTGTGCAAAATGTCTCCCCAGAAATATAATATCTGATTTCATGAGCTCTGCCTCCTTGCTGATACCTTTTTATGTTGGGGCTCTTTCCTGTTGATCAGGATTTTTAGTGTCTCTGGCCATTGTATTGCATTTATATTCCTATTCAAAACTTCAAGCTGTTAATTTAAAAAAAACAAACCTAAGTTTTTCTACAGCAGTATAAGACATGAACCAGATACATGGTGTTGCTATTTGTGTTGCTTACATAGAGGGGCGTGACATGGGATATCCTTAGTTTTGTTTCATTTTGTTGTTGCTCTTTTTGTTAATCAGAAAACTGGGGGGGGAAGAATCAATAGATACAGTGACTTTAAAATGCTACCTGTTTTCTATAACCCATTTTCCAGCTGCCGGCGGCCATCAGCTTGTTGCTCTCTGTGCTGTTCACCAGGCATTCTCCTGCCATCCCCCACTGAGAAAGACTGTTGGGCCCTCCTGTTCTGGCCTCCAGGCCCTAACACAAAGCAGATGTGGAAGAGGAGAATCCCCTACAACAATGTCTGAACAGTCAGCTGGAGGTACTCAACTCACTCGAGCCACATCCGGTTGATGCACTCAGACCGTGAACGTTCGTTAGAAACCTCACACGCCCAGCTCACTGCTGACGTCTGACACTTAATGAGAAATTACAAGAAAACTTCACACAGGCCGTGTGTGCAGCCCTGCCTCTGTGTGTGTGTGTATTTGAAAGTGAAACCTGCAAATGTGTGAACTCAGTCATGTCTTGGATGTGATGCCATAATAGTTGAATTTAATACCCATGATACGTGTTGCGCAATTGGCCAAAGTACATAATATTTTATCATCTTCAGTATATAGTCCAGGTTGCACTGTTTCCTTATGGAAAGTTTTAACATCATTCAGATATACAAGTATTACCGTTACTAATCCTTACGTAACCTTTAAATTACATGCACAGTTCACCTACCTATCCAACCCTCCAGCAGGTTTATCTGGGTGTAGCCTGTTGAATATCACTTCCGTGACCTAAAAACCTGGTATTCTATTACAATGTGCACCTAACAATGAAATGAATTTTTTTTTGTTACACTGCTGAAACTACACAACAGAAAGAAAAGGTTAACGGCTCACAAGGTAAACGTGAAGATGAATTAAAATGTTGAAACTCCCTGAAATACCTTGATAAGCTGTGGTATAACCTTGCCCATCATTTTATATCACCATAGTCATTAAAGAACCTTTGATCTTTGGGGTAGATCTCATTGGATAACAGTGTCATAGTGAACACATAATTATACTTATTAATCCTTTAAGCCAGTAGAGGAATGCGGTTCTTTGGCTCTTGTCGCTGCTTCTCACTCACGCAACATCTCCACCACACCTGGACACGCGTCAAGATCATCATAGAGATATAGATCATGCAAATGTGGCTGCAGATGAACAGCAGTAGAATATGCTTGATGTTGTATTGAATAAACAAGTTTGTAGATTTATGTTGTATTTACTATGTGTGGGACTGGGGAAAATTTCAAAACAAACTCAGGGTAATAGTTTTCCATGCAATCAAAACGGAACACTTGCAGAACTTCCTGTTCTGCCTCATAGTGGTCGCATATGGGCTGATGTGGTTTGGATAAAACGAGGTGAGGCGTGTGACTTGGCCAGACGCTCAAACATTCCTTAAGCATAGACATGGACTGTAAGCGGACATGATCTTGTCAGAGGGAACACATGATCACCCGATTCATACTTCTCGTAATCTTTTTTTTTTTTTTTTGGCTCTATCACTTTAATAGGTCTTAAATGCTTTATTTAACCCACTCTCTCATTGGATGATATCTCCTTCAAACTTAGTGCATTTTGGTGTTCATGCTGCTAAGATACAGACACTGAGAAAAGCAGTGTCTGTATCTGCCTCTCACTCTCATATCTCGCGTGTTACTCAGTACAACCGTAGCTCGAATGTATTTCAATATCATAATAAACCATAGTTTATACAAGAATTTAATCACTCTGAATATTTGTCCCACCCTACTGAACTTACACACTGGTTTACACGTCTGTTTAAACTTGGCAAAGTTAGTTAGTGTCTATCATTCATTATTGCTGAAAATGTTGCCTTGGCATTTGATAAAAGCCCTGGTAGGACCTTTGCACAGGCAAAAACTGGAAGCAGTAGACGCTATCAAAGTGATAAGGTTCTAGAAATTACAGTAAGTCATAACTTCAGGGCTGGAATGGTGTCTTGGTTTGATTTGCTATCATAGTAGTAAAACTAAATCATAAAACAACGTTGTAAATGTTTGAATGAATTTTTTTTTAATACTTGTTTTCTTATGTCAGCATAAAGCAGTAATTGAACAAATTATTTTGTAATCTGAGTTGAATGTTTACATAAATCTGACCTCTGACTCTCTAATGATTTCACCAGAGAGATGAGAATTAGAGAGATTAGATGAGAATGCAAGGAGCAACAGCCAACAAGTGCCTCCAGAGGGTAAGACAGCTCAGCGGGAGAAATAAGATCCAACCCATCAAAATGTATCCCCTACCAGTCATAAGATATCCAGCTAGAATAGTGAGGTGGCCACAGGCTGCTGCTGATGTCAAGACATGAAAACTTCTCACAATGCATGGAGGGTTCCACCCAAAGCCCAGCACTCTGAGGAGATAGTCTAGAAAAAGATGAGGATTACTGAGTATCAGTGCCACAATTCAGGATGAAACAGGAAACATCTAACAATACATCAGAAAGATGAGGGAAGACCTGCTCGGATTGGGCTTCAGGGTGCAGAAGATAAAGAGTGACGAGGATGAGGAGATCTCAAGAAAGACTGAAACCCCTACATGGGATGTATCATCAGCAGATGGAGGCTGACATCAAGAAATCCTACCAGTGGCTAGAAAAGGCCTGAAGGACAGCATAGAGGCTCAAGAACAGGCCCTGAGCAGCAGATCCATACAGGCAGTTCTCAACCATAGCAGACAGGATGTGAGATGTAAGCTGGGACAACATACACAGGGAGGCACAACCAAGTGACTGGGATAGTGTTCAAGAACATCTGTGCTGAGTATGGACTTGAAGTCTCCAGGTCCTGATGGGAAACACTGCTGTAAGAGACTGAGAACAGCAGGGCTAAGGTCCTGTGGGGCTTCAAGACTCAGACCGGCAAGCAGGTGCCTGGGTAGCAAACCCAATCTGACACAGTGGTGGTAGACAAGGAGCAGAACAGGGCAGTTGTTCTACAGTAACACGAGAGGATCAAGAAGTACCAGGGGCTTAAGGAACTACTGGAACAGATGTGGACGGGGAGGGCCAAGGTGGTCCCAGTGGTAGTGGGAGTGGCTCCAGAAGATTCCAGGTAGAACATCTGAGATCTGTGTAAAGAAAAGTGCAATCCAAGGAACAGGTCAGATACTGCTTGAGGTAAACACCATCAAGTGGGATAATATAAATGTGTACAGGTAACTAAAGTAACATATGTCCCAGAGGTCTGAATTAATCCAGTAAAAATAAGAACGAAAGCAATGTCAGTGGATTGTTTCCACAGTCGCTGTAGAAAATTACCATAGTTATCATAATATTCAGGAAATATGTTCAAGTTTATCTGCCATTCTTTGTCAGTCTTAGTTTTGCTTGGCATCAGACCATAATCAGGAGTAGATTAGGTAAAGGGATTTTTGTTTCCTCGTTCATACCCACAGAATAATTTGTAACCACACCTGTAGCACTCTTGAAGAATTTCTAAGCCCTCGCTGTGTGTGTGGGTTCTTGATAAAAACAGGTTCAAGTAAGCAGAGTCACTAAATATAGAAAAGGTTTTCAAAATCCCAAGTAGTTCCTGAACAACAGGACTTACAAGACTTAAATTCCTTTACTTTGATGTTCACGCTGTCTATCAAGCACCATTTTCTTTATAGCTTCAGCCTTCCAAAATCTGAAATGATGTCAACACTGTAGGAGGTGAAACCAGACAAGAACAGGATTCCTACACAGGAGAATAAGTGGCGCGTGCTATGCTGGCTGGGTACTACAGACTCAATGTATTGACGTTACAGAGATGACGAACCTGCAGCGCTGAGGCTTGATGCAGGAAGTTGTTTCAAATAATCACCAGATAATGACAGATTTCTTAGGTACTTAAGTCATGGGGCAGGAATCTGTAAACCCCTATGTACTTACAGCTGGTGTGAAACTAATGCTTCCTCATTGTTTAGTAATTTTCTTTTTCCCTTGGGAAGGAAAACTTGCTTGACTTTCCTTAATGCAAGTCACTCAAAATTTATTTTGTCTTTGTTCCGCATTCATTTCTTACTAATTGTACATCCTTGGACATCCTTGAGTGAATACATTACAATGATGTGGAACTTAGCAACAAGCACATAATTACAAACAGGATGTGGTAAACAGATAATTAAAACTTATTTAAAAACATTTCTCATATGTGTCTGTCTTTAAAAATTACATTATTAGATTTGTTACTGTAAATTTCAGGTATTAATAAATGTATACAGTACACCAGGCTTTTAAAAAGGGTAATAGAAAAATCTGAATGCTTCAGTAAGTTTAAGATATTTAGGCATATTGTGCTATTGCAAACAAAGAGCAGGGAGAAAAAAATTGTCTGCAAGAAGTTTAGTAAAATGTACAGTTACACCTACAGTTGTGTACAAAGTTTTACATACACAAGTAAAGATCATGTATACACTGTTGCCCATACAGTTGGAATAAGTTATTATTTTTTTTAAATCTCGTCTATGGAATGATTGTGACAATGCGATTCACTCTTGATTGATTCAGATTCAGATTCAGATTAGTTTATTGTCATTGTAACAAGTACAACGAAACGAAGATGCAGTCCTTTCCGTGCAAAAATATAAGAACTTGAGAGCAATAAAAACTTTGTAAAAAACTTTGTAAACACTATATACAATAGACAAGCAAAAAGAAATGAAATCTATATACAGGGTGAAATTAGATAATTAGCACAGTGTATTTTTTCACAGAGTGGATGTTTGACGGAGGTAGTGGAGTTGTATATATATTGCACATTATTTTGACTGGGAGGCATTTATAGTTCTAACAGCCGTAGGATAAAAGCTGTTTTTCAGTCTGTTAGTCCTGGTTTTGATGGCCCTGTACCGTCTGCCTGATAAAGTTTATATCTTCTTCAAACTTTATTGGTTTCACAAGATACATACAGGACATATCACAATAAAAATAAAACCACAATTAACTTTTGCAAACTGTGTATTCAGGCTTGCAAAAGTTATTGCCCAAATAGCCATTTTCCTTTACCATTTTTTATGTGTGTTTTGGGGGTAATTGTCTTGCTAGAACACCCAACTGCATCCAAGACCCAACCTTCTGACGTATAATTTTATGTCATTAACTTTGTGTAAAGCACCAGCAAAACAGCCCCAGAACATAATAGTGCCACCACCGTGCTCGACGGTAGGTTTGGTGTTCTTGGAGTTAAAGGCCTGGCCTTATACTCCAAACATATTTCTGGTAATTGTAGACAAATAGCTTTTGTTTCATCCAACCACAGAACTTTCCTCTTGAAGGCCTTTTCTTTGTCCATGTAATCAGCAGCAAACTTCAGTCAAGCTTTAGAGAGGAAGGTTTACTTCTTGCACAGCTGCCTCTCAGTCAATGGTGATGTAAAACACACTTGACTGTGGACACTGTTAACTGTGTTCCAGCAGCTTCTAAGAAACAAAATGTGAGATTGATTTTTTTGTGTGTGTGTGACAAAGATGCATGTGTTTCAATGATTCCATAATAGAAAGTTAAGTTATAGGAGTCAGCTGAAACTCAACAAACTTTTGTTTACAGCTACATGTGGCACCAGTAGGCACAATAATGTATTCTTCCTCCACAAGCTGTGTTTCATTGACAATCTGATTCAAGTTTGATGAAAAAGGTTGAAAATGGCACTTAGAAGCCAGGGCCTAACCTTTATCAAATAAAAAAAAAAATCAAAAGAAAGGAGCCACAAACCATTGAAAACATGGATTTTAATCATATTTTAGCCATAATATCTTCTTTTGTGTTTCTTTGAAAGCCGACACAGTCTTCAATACGGCGGACAATAAGAAGTGGATTGATAAATAACTAAGTTAATACGTGACTATCCATCATTGACAGACGAACACCTGTGAGGCAGCAGGATGCGTCGTGTTAACAGGACAGGGGAGGCGTTAGAGGAGGTGGGGCCGTCCCTTCACCAGGAAACACCGCTTAAATGCTCAGTGGGAGTGTACCGGAGTGTGCAGTCCTTCTGGATTTACAGTGGAAAGGCAGAAGCATCCTTTCAACCGGGAGACAACAAGTCGTTTTCTTCACAGAACCGCGTCCAGCTACCACGACAAAGCTTGAGTCATGTGTGGTAAGGTTTCTTTTCACAGATTTCTTTTTTTTTTTTCTTCTAAAGTTGTTGGAAAGAATTGCGCACGCAAATTGGATTCGCGGACAGTGTTCGGTAAATACAACACCAGTGTTAAAATCCAAGTGATAAAACGAGAAATTTTGCAAAGTCGTAGAATTATATCAATTTCAATATTAGTGTAGTTTTGGACTGACGAGAATGTTACGTCTGACCTGCAACAGTGAATTAAATGTCTCTGTTTTCTGATCTGTGTGGATTCCTGAAGAGCTTTACGCACAACTGCTACGTGTCAGTGTTTTCACTCACGGGTGTAAACGACTGGACAGAGAAGTCAAACCAGTTCGTGTTGAACTAAAATTCAAAGTCAAGTCAGTATAATGATTTGCGCTCATGGAGTGACTCACATCGACGCGTCTTCCCAAGTGAAACTGAGCCATGTGTCCATCTGGCACCTTTTGACAGCGTTTTCGCCGCACTGCCAAACAGGGACGTTTACGGCCGAAAGGAAATCTTTAACGCTCCTCGGCCTCACCTCGTGTCTGCAAGGAAGAGGCCGAGATTGTGGCACTTTTACCGCACCCTGTCTACCTGGCTGCTCCAACACTGTGCGCAATGTGCGTCCGTCAATGGCCAGCTGTGTGCCTGCGGGAGCAGAGCTGCCCGGAACATTCCTACACACACACACACACACACTCACACACACAAACACACACACTCAGTTTTGTTTCCACCACTTCAGAGGACATTATACTGGTTTATATTCCCTGATCTTCATACTAAAATTGAATGATTCATGTTATGGTGATTTATTTATTTATTTATTTGGTCCCCAGCATGACTCTGTAAACACAATTCTGTCCGCACAACATGAGTAATGCAAGTGTGTGGAGAGGATCAGTCTGTGTGTTAAAATGTGTAATTTAATATAAGGATACATCAGTTTGACTAACTCATGCAAATGAATGTAATGCTTGTTCTGCCTGTTCCCAAATACATGAGGTGAATACATTAAATGAAGACTGTAGGGATAAAATTAATACAGCTGGAAGCCAGGAATTGACTTCAGCAACCAGCCATGTTCTTTTTTAATGACCTATTAATGAAACACAGTGAATATTAATGTGGCCTGAGGCTCTGCTGTTTGTTGTCGCAAAATCCTTCATCTACAAGATTATTCCTTAATGAATATGACAATACTGAGCTTAAGAAAATTTAAAAAGATAGTGCTGTGCTCTTTGCAGCTGTGTAAACTCTGCCGACAGCCTTGTGTCTCTCTCTCTCTCGAGGATTCAAGTTGTGTTTCTGTTTCTCCTTCTCTCAAAGGGATCTTTGCCTACCTGAATTACCGAGTGCCTCGCACCAGAAAGGAGATATTTGAGACGCTGGTGAAGGGACTGCAGAGACTGGAGTACAGAGGGTACGATTCAGCAGGTGAGATACTCGACTTCACAGAGTGGCAACACGCACACACATATACACACTGCACAAAAGCTTATAGTGCTCCTTGACAGCACCTGTGTGTCAAGCATTTTAAAAAATAAAATCTCGGCAACATTCAAAGCACAAGTAAAGGCTGTGTAAGAAAAACAAGGATTTGGAGCTCAACCATTTCAATGCTGAATGCTGTTTTAACTCTGTACAGATAGTCGATAAATCCTGCTGTCTCTTGTTGGATCGGTACTGTGGGGTCATAAACACACCCTTTGAACTCCTACTACACACCCAGCCCAAGATGTTTTAGCTAAATACCCGGTCATAAGTGTTTTGAATAGAATGAAGACAAACTGGTGTGACAGGTGACGCATAACGCTGTATAGAAGACTGAGATAGATATTATTCAAACACACCTTTAATCATAAAACCACACCGGACGCATTATTGTCAAGAGACACGCGACTTGTTGGAAGAAATTTTCTTTTACTGCACTTTAAGGAACATTTCAGGTTCATTTTAACCTGACATATTTCCTCCTCCTCCTCCGCCTCAGTCGACATAGCAGAGCGATAAGTGCAGAAACGCTATCAGGTTCCAGAAGTTCACTGTATTTCAGGATGAGCCTGTTGTCTTTCTGCGTCCATCCAATGGGTCTCACCTTTTATTTGATTAAGCTCCTCATCTGTTTGCTCCAGTTCACATGTATACATATGGCCAACCATGGGTTATCCGGGAAATCCGCCTTCGCAATTAGTTGCTGAGTTTCCCATAAAGTCAGTGAAGCATACAGCCACAATAGACACATTATTGGGAAATTCATCAGGCTTTAAAAAAAAAAAAAAAAGACAGAAAAGGAAGACTTTATCCTTTAAGAAGAAACTGTGACTTCTAACTCAGCACCTGTCACCACCTGGATATTTAATACACTTCACTAAAACACACACATACACCCATACAGGTAGTGTTTGTTCATCCTATTTGAGCAGGATGAAGCCACGGAAGTTTCTTTAATAGCTGTAAAGCAAAGAGTCCTACACACATACAGACACACACGCAAATCGCACATCAGATGTTAATGTATTGGATCCCATGTCACTTTCCCTTGTCATAGTTAACTTGCATATATCTTTTTCTAATGAACAAAACCATGAGCTCTCACCATGTATAATTAGAACATATGTGACAACCACAGTGTGTTCCCTGCTTATTTGTGTGATACAACTAAACAGGTTATTCCTCTCTCTACTGCCCGTTTGCAGGTATTGCCGTGGACGGCCCTAACAAGACAACCACTGACAACAACAGCAACACCATCTGTTTGATCAAGAAGACAGGAAAGGTCAAGGCTCTGGACGAGGAGCTGTACAGTGAGTTTATGCACATTGATTCTTATTTCTTATCATGTCATGTTGCTTTTAGTGACAGTACTACATGTTTATTTGTTAATTCAGTTGATTTTTTAAAATGATTTTAAAAACACACCATCCTGTGTTTTTCTATTTATCTTGTTTTCATCCCAAAATCCCCCCAAAAGCACCATGCTCTCTTCATTCATTTGCCCTTCTTTGAAAATTCCTTAAATTCGCTTCCATTTCGCCTGTTCAGAGAAAGACACACTGGACCTTGATGAAGAGCTGTACACACACTTCGGCCTCGCTCACACTCGCTGGGCGACGCACGGGGAGCCAAGCTCCCTCAACAGCCACCCTCATCGCTCTGACAAGGACAACGGTAATATGTGCTTACGTACTTTCGCGCGGGGTCACGCTGAACAACCTTGCTGAACCAGCTACAAATCTATGCAAAGTATCTTGGTGCAGTTTTGGGTCAGCCTGTAATTATGGCCTACACACCTTGTATGAGTGTGAAAATGAAGAGCTGAAGATGCTATAGTTAACACACCCTCACACGCCTAATATTCTAATGACATATACGCAAGGAGCAGTGTGCCACGTTCATAGGTGTGTCAATTATGTACCTTGGCACTGAACCAAAGTATGTAGCCTCATAAAAGTCCAAAGTGTGAGCGTCTATAATGCCTTCTGTTTGTTTTAGATAGACAAATAGATAGGTGCATTAATACTTTGCCATTATTATGATAATGTAACACCCGTTTGTTTGCAACCGTTTTTGATGTCCCTCTCTACCACATCATGTTAATATTGGGTCCTCATACTTTTTAATGCCCTTCTTTGCCAAAAGTGGCATTCTTTAATTAACAACAGCCTGTTAAACTCGACACGCCGTACATGGAACATGCCATTGTTGAGATCTGAAGGTGTGGCAGGTGCGGTAGCTCTATTTTTAGTTTGTTGAGTTCTTGTCTGACAAAGAAAACACCATGAGAGTATAAAAAGAAACTATAGTCCATCTTTTTATTCTTGCCGCCTTTTTTTTTTTTCAGAGTTTGTTGTCATTCACAATGGCATCATCACCAACTACAAAGAGCTGAGGAAGTACCTGGTAAGTCATCTTCTCATTAGGATTTCCTCTTGTGCAAACAAGGCTTCAGTTCTAGTACCACGTTCAAGGTCAGTCCTGGTCAGATTGCCATTACACCTACAGACTTTCCTTCTTCACAGTGGAAAGCTATTGTGTTACTGTCTTGTTGAGAAGTCATAATGTCCCTTAAACGAGTCATACTGATGGATGTCATGCTCTTTTTAGCTCAGTGTGCAAGTTTCTCAAAGTGGCAACCCTGGACACAGGTTATACAAATGTCACATTCTAGCTATGACTTGTGCTATTTATCTGAGCTTAATAACTTAATTTGTTTAGCACCTTTCTAAAACATAATTTCAAAGTGCTGCACAAAACAAACTTTTAAACTCAGGCAGATAAAGCACCAAATGCAGAGAGATTAGAATAACCACAATGCAGAGGATAAAAAAGAGAAAAGAAGAGAAAGAGACAGTAAAATATATTAAGAAACAAGATTATTAACCACAATAAAATTAATTAAATCTGCAAAAACAACCGAATATTAATGTACACATTTGTAAGAAGGCAAAAAAGAAAAACAAATATGTTAATCAAACTATTATGTGACAGATATACTCTGCATACTGAAAAATAGATCATGACATAAATGGGAATATTCATGAGGCTTGTTTTGTTTTTAAGTCGTTCCGGTTTTCAGCATCAGAACTATTCAAGACAACATGAAGGAGTCATTTATGGACACATTGTGCTTCAATTATTCTTCACTAAAATATACAAACGTGATTCAAATTAGTGTCGTGTTTTCCCTCATGAGTGAGAAAGTGAAGAAATGATGCTGAGCAGTGGTAGTGAATGTATTTTTGTTAAAGAAGTGAGAAAACTAAATAATTGCTTTTTTTCCCCTCTAAATGGCACAACGTTTAGTGTAAAATGATTTCATTGACCCATGCAAGTTTGTGGTGTTTTGTATAGAAAAGAACAAACATCATCATTAGCAAGAGGAGAATATTAAAGCTGTGGACTTTTTATTCAGCTGCATAGATGGTTGTTTATACATGACAACATATAACACAGCACATCAGCAGGAAGGAAGTTACAGATTTAATCTTCATGAGTCAAAGGTTTTATCATTGCTTAGACGTTGATATTTATTCTTTTGAGCATTCTTGTTCTGACTGTGTTTAATAAAGCCCATGTATTAAAGGATGAGGCCAGTTTAACAGCTTATTGTCACCAACCTGAAAAAATAAAAGTCATCTGGAATTTGTGTTGCAGTCAGAGTGCTTACAGTGTTTATATTAATATAATCTGCATTTTGTACCTCCCTCAGATCAGCAAAGGATATGAGTTTGAGTCGGAGACAGACACAGAGGTGATCCCAAAGCTGATCAAATATGTTTATGACAACAGAGAAGACGACAGCGTCACCTTCTCCACGCTGGTCGAGAGGGTCATTCCGCAGCTGGTGAGTAGCACACTTCATAGCAGCGCAGGTAGAACACTATAAATGACTGTTTCACTTAGTTTGAACACCGCTGGTTTCTTTTTAGCTTTTTATGCCTCAGCTGAAGGTATTGAAATTTTTATTTTTATTTTTATTTTTTTATAACAGGTTTCTTGCTAACTGGGAAGGGTAACTTCATGTCCCTATGTGTCATAAAGTTTGGCCTTGACTGGTCACGTACACGCATACGAACATTTACTCATTTTACACCTTGTGAAACCGCTTAAATTTCCTGTCCATTAAAACACAGTACACCATGACAAAAACATTCTCCATGGTAACCGCCCCAACAGCATCACAAGTGACATCATCACTCACAGAAAAAGATTTTTTCGTGCGAGATGGAGCGAGCCTCTCTTTTCCATTGTGAGTAATGCTTCAGAGCGTCACACTCTCTCTTCAGAGAAACCCAGGACGCAAAAGCAGCCATTTTGGACTCTAAGTAATGGGAACCAGATAGTTCAGATACTTACTAACAGCCTCACAACCATGACACTGACACCCCCCCACTCACCCCATCCCCCTCCACCACAATTACTCTCCCAGCCAGCTCTGCCTCCAGTAACCACCACAGGCAGCTCTGCACTCAGTGCTTTCGAAACACAGCTGATGTTATACAATAGAGGTCTTACTTCTCCTAAACCCCCCCTCCTCCCCCACGGTACCCCACTGCTTCCCACCACAACTTTCAAACCCCACAGGATCAGGAGAAACATTTGTTTGTGTTCAGAAAATGTTTATTTTAAAGGTTACACACTTTCCAGGAATACATGACAGCCTTTACATTAACACTGATTTAGATTGTTTCTCCTCCGCTGCTCACTTCGACGTTGACTCTCTCACCAGGCTCGTGTAAACTCTCTGTTTCCTTCTTTCTGTGCTAGGAGGGAGCCTTCGCTCTCGTGGTTAAAAGTCGTCACTACCCTGGAGAGGCCGTGGGCACCAGGTCAGTATTCACACTCTGACACACATGCAGACTCACACTGGCCCGACATTTCACTTCTCATATTGTCCACTATCTGCTCAATGAGCCAGACTCACGGGAGATGAGTCATCCTTGTTGTTACCACTATGAAGCAACACCGAGTATGATTTTAGGAGACTCCTCTGGTTTAGGCACTTAAGCTTATCTTAGCTTACATTTAATAAACATGACACGACTCTGAAACGTCTTTTGCTTGCAATATTAGGCAACTGAGCTGTTTTTAATAGCCTGTGTGAACATGTGTCAGTACTATCTGCATCTTAAGACCAGAGGTTGAATCCATGTTCTCCCTCCTGGGCCTCTGGCCCCTGGGCTGCTCGCCCTACACCGCCCTCTCTGTGACTCATTAACGCAGAGACTAGAGAGTTTCCTGTTTCGGCTCCGGGAAATGTGCCTGGGCTGTGTAAGACTCCTGGTTAATTACTTCTCATCATTTTATTTTACTTTATACCTTTCCTGGTTCAGTGAGCTGTCAAGGATCAGGGAATAGAGGGATTGCAAGAGCACAGGAGTGAGCTAATAAGAGAGAGACAAAGGCATGAGGAGGGCAGAAGGGCAGCAAAAAGCAGCGAAGAGAGATAAGAGGTTGATGCCAGCAGTTTGCCTGGCAGTGCCGCTGTTGTCAAGGCTGTTTCTTGGCACATCTGCTGCTAATATCAGCTGTCTGCTGTGTGCTCGTACAAAAGATTATGCAAGCTGATATCGGTCTAAAGCATTTGCTAAACTCAGCGCAGTTTGTGGTTTTTATGTTGAATAGTCAGCTTTGTCTGCCAACATGGAGGGAATGTTTGTAATTATCTGGTGATGCTGGCCACCACCCACTCACACCCTTTGTCATCAAGGATCAACCTCCCAGCAGTACTTGTATACTCTTCATCTCAGCGTCTCTTTCTCTCAACGTTCCCCTTTCCATTGTCTTTCCATTTTCCCTCTTCGCACCGCCCGAGCTTTCTCCTACGTAGCTTTATTTCTATCTATCATCCATTGACTTCCCTTCTTCCCGTCTCTCCCTCAACGTAAATATTGTATTGGATAGCGACCACATGTTTCTATTTGCAAGCCTCCCTCTTCAAGCCCCACACCCCTTAAAACAACCAGCAGACTTGCGTCAACACGGCCCCAGAGAAATGCTAAGCAGAGAGAAAAGAGGGATCCAGACAAGAGAAACAAGAGAAGCAAGGAGAGGCCTTTAGAGTGCAGTTTCTCAAGAGTCTGTGTCAAAATAACTAACTCACCACAATAAGGTTTCCTTCTGGAGTCCTGCTTGCACTGTGGTCGCGAGATAGGTGTGTTCAGGTTTGTTTTAAAATTAGTCTCATCGCACCCTCCTCTTTCACCTGTGACATGTGGTTGCACCTTGTCTGCCTCCACGGCCAATAGGAGAAGCCCACATGGAGTCAGGAGCCAATAGGGAAGCAGTGATTCCAGAAACTGTAAGCGTATCCTGGAAGGATGTAGACAAACGGAGGATCAACTTAATGTCTGATGTTCCAGATCCCAAGAGATTTAGAATAAGTGGAGGGATGTCTGCACAGGAAGAAATTTAACCTCAGGATTGTGTACAAACTATGCAAAGCTAATGTTGCAAATATTATATTTGCGGTGGCACATGCAAGAAGAAATGAATAGATGGAGGAAAAGAGAGGAGCGATCATGAGTAGTGCCAACCCAAATCGGTTTAATTCTGAATAACACAGGAGGATAAGACGCCAGGTTAGCTCAGCATTCATGCTTTTACAAAGCACCATGTGAGAGAATGTATTTGACATTGTTGTGCGTCTAGAAAACCTAATCCTTCTCCCACCTCACCCACACTTTCTCTCCCTCTCCCTCATTCTGTCTCTTCCCCTTTGCCTGTTTCGTTCTTGTCTCGGCAGGAGAGGAAGTCCCTTGCTCATTGGTGTGCGAAGCGAGCACGAGCTGTCGACCGAGCACATCCCCGTCCAGTACAACAGTGGTGAGCTCTGTTCCTCTCTCTGTCTGCCATTATCCGCTTACACTGCATCCTAAATCTCTGTCTGAATGCGTGCTAACACACTGAAGGTACACACTATTACAGCAGCATACAAAGCATGGAGTTCTACACCTGAGAGAGTATCCGGAATGTCAAATACCACAAATTCGATGCCATTTAAAAAATGACCCAAAATAATGTTGCTCCTTCTGATGATCACCTGACAGTCTGAGCTGCAAAGAAAGTTGTAAAGCTGCTTGCTTTGTCAGACCAGAGTCAAGAAAATCATGAAATGAAATATGCACCTATTGACCCTTGTTGAACGCTGCTTGGATTTATGAGTGTTTTGAACAACTGTATTTTATTCAGGTTCCAAAAGTAAATTTCTAGGAAATGTACTTTCTATATGAAAAGTTAAGACATTCAAATTTAAAGTTGGAAAAAAATCTGTAATTAATCTTAACACTGTGCATTATCGCATCAACTACATTCTCTACTCGTACTTTTAAACACGCTGTTAAAGGATAAGCAATAAATGATAAAGAATTAAACCAACAATACATTAGAGTTCAACTTCTCTGACTTCCAAACCTACTGAAGTTGTGAATCCTGAAAATGGGCAATAAATGTATACTTTAATTTTTTTTTAAAAAAGGTTTAATAATATCCTTAGACAGTTCAACACTGTAGTTCTAGGCAAACAGGAGTAAATAGTAAATATTTGCGCTCCGTATTTTTAGCCACTAACATGACTAGTGAGTATTTGCAGCAGCAGTCCGGTGTCTGTGGAGTCAAAATAAACTACAATGTTTATCGTGACCCAGTGATGTGTATTTAATGCTTTCTGGACAACAATGGAGCTTTATGGCACATATGAATAAGATAAATCAGGATTTGATCACAAAGATGATATTTGTAAGTAGAATCAGCTTTTGCTAGTTTTCATGGCATTTGTTATAAATAAGAAAAGTAAAATGCCTGATTTATTCTTTAAAGGGTTATAAGTAGGTGTGCTATCAGCGTAAAAAGTTTAGTCAGAATAATGTACTGAAAATAGGAGGTTTTTTTAGCAGGGTTAGGCTTAACTCATAAACCAAATGTGCACCACATGAAACATCACTAAACGTTATACATCCCACAGAAGGAGATTTTCTCTTCACTCTCACTGGATTACAGCATAAAATGGCTCTGACCCCTGTTTTTCTCAGATGTAGCTTACAGAAACAATTCCACACTGACTGCCAAAGCGATTCTCTTGGCTAAATGTAGACGTAACACAAGATGTTTTAACTCTGCTGTTTATTGTGCAATAATTCTTTTAAGAAACTTTCTTAGAAAGCCTTTTTTCCCCCCCTGAAGGGCAGCCAGGAACTTCTGTGTGTATTTGGAAATTCAAATACTTCCTGAAAGGAATCTAGTTCAAAATTCCCAACAACAGAGAGGCAGCAAAGCTTGAGTTTCTTTTTAATTGTCCAAATGTTGAATGTTACAGTGAAATCATCTGAGGTCATTGCTGTTATTACCAAGCTGATTGTTATGTTGCTCCTTCCTTCTCCTACGTGCCTGAGACTGTCTTCACAGTCTTATCGTTTTACTCGGTTGTTAAAGGTTAAATTAAGACTAATCCAAAGTCCAAAGCAGAGTTTGTGGTTTGTGAGCAGATGAGGGAAGGCTTGGTGTGTCGTTAATAGCTTAAAATACTTTGAATTCTCTTTGGCCCTCATTATATATACTTCCTAATATCACTATTATCATGCATCCTCTTTAAAAGTGTTGTATTTAAGCAATACTTAAAGTATCAAGCCACTGAAAATTATGGCTTCAGATTGGCTGAAAGGTCAGCATTAGCATTTAGGAACCATAAAGTTTAACTTGACACTAATAGTGTAGGTGATTGCCATTGTAAAAGTCATGCAGTTATTACAGCTTGAAGCTTTATTTGTATAACCACCATCAGCAGCTATATAGCCTCTCAGTTGAATCCGCAAGTGCAAATAAGACAAAGAAGAGAAAAAAAAAGGAGGCGACTAATATTAACCAGGGTGTAGCCTGCGTCTCAGGCACAGCTGAAGGGTGAAGAAGGGGAATACGGGCAAAATTGCACAGAAACCAGAGATGCACAGGTTAGAGTGAGGGGGAGCGAGACTGTGACAGAGGACAGAGTTGCCGCCTGCAGATGATAGCAGGAGACAAAAAGTACAAATATTATGTAACCTTATTTTTGCTGAACAGACAGTTCTTCAAACTGAATCAGTGAAGTTTATCGTTCCCGGTTTTAAAACTTGCCAGGATTTGAAACATTCCTAGCCGAGCCATTGCAAACCCCTTGATGTTTAGCAGAATGTTGCCTCTTTATGTTGTTTAAAATTAAAAATTGAGATTAAAAAAAAAATTCTGTTCAGTTGTCTGCATCGATACCAAATAATAGGACGAATATTTTAGTTGTATTTCATGCAATTTTGCCTCCAACAATGTCAGCGGTATATTACCCTCCAAGTTGGTAGTATATGGGAGCGCTTTGCCTACACAAACAATGTGACGTTTGGCATTGTCCCTTCTGTAAACACTACGGTGAAATTGGCAAATAAGACTCCATGCAGGCAAACCACCCTCAGCTCCTGCATCATCCATTACAACCGTGGAATGTAGTCTGCAACTTGTGTGGCACATAAACACCAAAGTCAAATTACTGAATAACTCCATGGTTGGAGTTGAAAATCCTCCCCACCTCCCCAAACACCATCCCACACAGATACTGCTTTGTTGGCATCCCTCTGTACTTTTGTCTTTGGCTTTTATAAAGATAATCTATGACAGATAGCAGATGCCATCTTTCCAATTAAATTTTGTTGCCACAGCAAGAAATCCCGAAAGCCTTTGATTTAACAGTAACAAAAGTATTCTGACGCTATTCTCTTGTGTGTAATTTTCGGAGTTACCCTCGTACTATGCTGTAAAGTGTGTGTGCAATTTGACGTTTTAGCTTTGACACTTAAATGCCGCTGAAGTAACTAATAAATTCAGGAATAAGGAATAAATTAAATCCAGTAAATGTGAACAAATGTTACATACCTGTGGTTATCATGGGGTAGTATGCAAACACCTCAGTTCCCTTCTTGTTTTTTTTTAACATCATAAGGTAATCTGAGCTAATCATGACATGTAAATATTATATTTTGGAGTACTGTTCCATTTTTTGATTTTACTGCAAAACTGCAGTTTCACTTCTTGACAAACCTATATCCACAACAGCGACCTGACTCCCTTTGCAGGCTGAGAGGGAGGACTCTAGCACATCTTGATTGTTTTAGTTACTGAAAGTGTGAGTGCAGCCGCTGACCCTTGACTTTTGACTTTTGACCCTGTAGCTCACTTGAAGAAGGGAGTCCAGGAGAAGAACAGTCACAACCGGCCCGACTGCTCCGACGCCATCAACTCTGTGGGGGATGGCAAGGCTGTGGAGTACTACTTTGCATCTGACGCAAGGTGAGTAGGCAGATATCTGTGAGTGTCGTGGTGAATCCAATTTGCAACCATATCATTTAACTTACACGCAGTTGTGAACAAAAAGTGTCTGTACAGTTGTAAAGGCCATGTCTGTCATGACAGTCTGGAGTTCCCAATGACTTCTGTAACAATGATGCACTCTAGGTTTTCTGGAAATATGACAAAATCTGTTGGGTCAAAAGGTCTTATGGTCTTTTTTTTTATTACCTCAAATGGGCCATATTGGTAACCACCCGCAAGCTTCTGGCAAATTTCTTGTTGCATCTTTGACCACTCGTCATGACAGAATTGGTACAGTTCAACTACATTTGTTGGCTTTCTGACACAGACTTGTTTCTTCACAGTAAACAGGTTCCAGGGTTTGAGTCAGGACTTTGGGGAGGCCAGTCTGAAACCTTCACTCTAACCTGATTTAGCTATTTCTTTTCCCATCATTATTGTATGTTTTTGGTCATTGTCTTGTTGGAACACCCAACTGCCTCCAAGATCCAACCTTCTGGTTGATGATTTTAGCTTTTCCTGAAGAATGTGGAAGTAATCCTCCTTCTTTATTATTCCATTTACTTTGTGTAAAGTTCCACTGGCAGCAAAACAGCCCCAGAGCATGATACTACCACCACCATGCTTGACAGTAGGTTTGGTGTTCTTGAGCTTAAATGCCCCACCTTCTCTCCTCCTGACATGTCTAGTCATTGTGGCCAAATAGCTTAATTGTTTTTTGGAGTTGTTTCATGTAATCAGCAGCACGCTTAAGTCGAGCTTTAAGGTGCAATTTCTGGAGAAAGGCCTTACTTGTTGCACAGCAGCCTCTCAGTCCATGTTGATGTAAAACACACTTGACTGTGGACAATGAGAACTGTGTGCCAGCAGATTCTAGTTCACTGCAGACCTGCTTTCTAGTTTACCCTTGACCATCTTGACTAGTTGGCTCCCAGCAGCAGGTGATAGCTTGCATTTTCTTCCTGATCATGGCAGCAACACAATTGTGCCAACCACTTTATACGTACAGTTGTTTACAGATCATTTTGGGATCTGAAGCATCTTTGAAATGGCTCAAAGTGACTTTCCTGATTCGTTCAAGTCAATTTTTTCAGATCTGTGCTGAGCTCCTCAGAGTATCCCAATGCAGTGTTTGTGGCTGAGTCTACTGAGTGCATCAAATGGGCCTTATTTAGATTGGCTCAGAGAAGTCAGCAGCTGTAGTCAAATATAATCACTCACAAGAAGTTAAGAGGTCATGCCACTGAGAAAATTTGATTAACACAGATTTCTGCATGACCAAAACTGATTATTTAAGTTGCTGTGTGTATATTTTTAACCAAGCAGATTTTGTAATAATTCAAGGAAACCTGTAATAAGTCTATGGAAGAACCAAAATTCATGATTGTTTGTTGTGACGCCTGTGTTCATGTGTCATTTCATATTATTGAGCTCTTCTTTCTCATAATTATGCTCAAAAAGAATCAATACATAAACAGGTTATGCACCGTTATTAAACATCAAAATAGTGGACATTGACATTTTATTCATCACATCTGTACATATCTCTCCATTATTTCCCGTTTTCCTGTTTGCCCACAGTGCCATCATTGAGCACACCAACAAGGTGTTGTACCTGGAGGATGACGACGTTGCCGAAGTGACCAAAGGAGAACTGTCCATCCACAGAATGAAGCGGCAGGCCGGCGAAGATCCTGTGAGAGCAATTCAGACCCTTCAGATGGAGCTGCAGCAGATCATGAAAGGTAAGATGATGATCATAAAACACCACTTTGGTAAATGTGTCATGTGAGAACATGTTATTGCTTTTGTTTTATTTTAGTTTACACAAGCAGTTCCATTTCCACAGAAGTGATTTGAACAGATCAGAGGTCATAACGAGTACTGATAACTATGAGTCTGTGATATGATGAGTCTCTAATAAACAGCACACATGCAGTTTACGTACTGGCGGTGCAATGCATCAAGGTAATACTTGAACTGGACTTGCTTGCCCTCTGCTGGCTGAAAAAGTGAAAACATTAAACTGGTGGTAAATTTTCAACCACTTGAGATTTCTGCCCAACCTCCATGTCTTTGTTTTCTGTCTCACCGTGTTCAGCGAGTCACCATGTTTCATGAAGAGTAGTCTGATATACTTATATGCGCTTCCCTTTGCAGGAAATTTTGATGCCTTTATGCAGAAGGAAATCTTTGAGCAGCCAGAGTCAGTGGTCAACACCATGAGAGGCCGAATTTCTCATGATTCCAACGAAGGTGAGTTGTAATCATAAAACCTGTCCTGCCTGCAAAGTTTGAGAACATGCATGTCAACTGAGCAGATCTCTGATCCATTTATTGGCAATACTGACTAATTCAGGTTATGCAGACAGGATCTTTCATTGGCTCATTGTCTGACAAAACTTGTAAAAGTAAAGAATAAAGTGTGCTGAGATACTAAAATATGTATGTACTCATCACTGCAACGCTGCGTCTATCACCCATGTTCTCTAGCTTCACAACAGAATTAGACTGTACTGTACAGTATGAACAGAATTCATAGAATGCTGTCAAGAATTTATTCACAAGTGCTTGAACCCCAACCGGTTTCTCGGTGTCTTTTGCTCCTGTCATATTGTTACAACTGTATTTTCAATTCAATTCAATTCAATTCAATTTTATTTGTATAGCGCATATTTACAACAAGTCATCTCATAGCGCTTCACAAAGGCAGAAACAGAAACACCCAACAATCCAAAACATCTGGATTCCCTATAAGCTTCAGCAGTCCGCAAGCAGTCCACAACAGTGGGAAGGAACCGATTTTTCACTGCAATATGAAGTTCTGCATCTCTATAGAAACAACATAACCATGACTTAGAAGTGCAGAGAACTCAGAACGTCCTTTGTGCTGTATGACACTGTTAGAATGCCATAAACTACAAAAAAGAAAGAAAGAAAAGAAAACGAAAGTTGAATTTCCTTGATTATTATTTTGCAAAAACTGATAAAACCTGAAATCTACAAGTCCTCATGGTTATTACCAATATTGAAATATAGATATGTATATACTGTAGATATATTACTATTTATATTTTCAATTTGTCTCGATTTCTACCTATTCTGTGTAAACACTGCCTGCAGCACAGCCCTGTTCAGTCCTGAACTTTTGTCACGTGACTGCTGGTTGTAGTCCAGTCAATATGGCTTCAGGAGCTCAGATTTGAATTAATTTGTTTACAGAATCTGGTTATTGCAAGCAGTAAAAAAAAAAAAATAGCGATCTTAATTTTGATCTTATTGGAGCATCACAAATTTGTAGTCCAAGGGGTCATTGGAAAGTGAAAAATCTTTACTTTAAAAAAAAAAAGAAAAAGCAAAAAATTAACATTCCTTTTAAACCTGCTGACAGTTTTTTGGGATTTAGAGGGTTAATGGTAGACAGCGCATGCAAAGTAATGTGGCACTCCTTATGTAAATAGGTTAAAAATGTGTGCAGCAGATATTAGCGGTGACTGTCCTTTTTTACCTTAAAGATCTAAAACACACCGTGAATCAACAGTGTACTGATTTAACAAATATATTGATCATTCTATTTCCTCAGTGGTTCTCGGAGGGCTGAAGGACCATCTGAAAGAAATTAAACGTTGCAGACGGCTAATCATGATTGGTTGTGGCACTAGTTTCCACGCTGCAGTGGCAGTAAGTAGAGCTGCTGAATTTTTCATTTTGGCATATTGACTTGATAATGATAATTCATAAGAAAGATGGTAATCATTAGTTTGGTGATGATGGATGAAACAACTGTTTTTATTTACCTTCTGTTCAGACCCGACAGATCCTTGAGGAGCTGACGGAGCTGCCTGTCATGGTGGAGCTGGCAAGTGACTTCCTGGACCGCAACACGCCTGTTTTCAGAGATGATGTCAGCTTCTTTATCAGCCAGTCAGGTGACTATAACATTCAAATTAACGCACATTGTTACTATGTGTCAGCACACATTGCTTTTTTCTTTGTTAGACAATGACCATGAAACTGTATTTAAAGAGAAACTTGCTTCACATGGCCGGATCCATGTGAAGCCAGTTGACAGTCTACTGGTCCTGTAATTCTGCATTGTGAGCATTTTTTTATTCTTACTGCTCCCTCAGGAGAGACAGCAGACACTTTGATGGCACTGCGCTACTGCAAAAAACACGGTGCTCTAACAGTTGGTATAACCAACACTGTGGGCAGCACCATTTGCAGAGAAACTGACTGTGGAGTCCACATCAATGCTGGACCAGAGATAGGAGTGGCCAGCACCAAGGTACGCTTTATATTGTTCATTTGTAGCTTTATAAAATCCTTTCAGCCTCTTTTTTTTTTTAAGACTCCAGCAACAGCAATATGCAAAATGGTTTTAGATTCATTATAAGCTGAGTTGTAATACTACAGCTATTTTACTCTCCTTAGTGTTAATCCCCTCTTTCAAGGCTGCATGGAGGCGTGTTATGATACGGGCTGTTTCTGCCACACTGTTCAGCACAGTTTGAGGTTATATGAGTATTTCTCGTGTGTGTGTTCCAGGCTTACACCAGTCAGTTTGTGGCCCTCATCATGTTTGGTCTGATGATGAGTGAAGACAGACTCTCCCTGCAGGAGAGAAGACTGGAGATCATCAATGGCCTCAGAGTGCTACCTGGTCAGTCCTCCAACAAACCACTGAACCACACGAGTGAAATATCTTAAGATGTTTACCTGAACATCACGCAATCTTCTTCTCCTCTCCTAGAACTGATAAAGCAGGTCCTGTCTCTGGATTCGAAGATTAAGGCCATTGCCAACGAACTGTATCAGCAAAGGTCCCTTCTGGTTATGGGCCGAGGCTTCAACTATGCCACCTGCTTAGAGGGGGCGCTGGTGAGTTGAAAATGCCACAGTAGTCTGTCAAAAGAAACTACAATCCACCACTCCTCCTTTGTCATAAAATATGAGTTTAGAGTGAAAACATTAGATTACATAATAGTTCTATTGTCTGCAGTGCTGTATGTCATCTTTATTATTACTGATAATGTATTGAGTTGGTTTTATTCTCTTTATTCGAATGCAGAAAATCAAGGAGATCACATACATGCACTCGGAGGGCATCCTGGCTGGGGAGCTGAAGCACGGCCCTCTGGCACTCATAGACATGCACATGCCAGTCATCATGGTGATCATGAGGGATGCCTGCTACATTAAGTGCCAGAATGCTTTGCAACAAGTCACCGCCAGATCGGTAAGTCCTGGAAAAAACACATTTTACTGAATTTGACCTGCAGACACCGAAGCACACACTGGAATCGTAAATGTAACACCGGATTCGCTGACTGACTAATGCTAATGTTCTTGCCCTTCTCGACTTCTCCGTCCATCAGGGTCGGCCCATCGTCATCTGTTGCCAGGACGACGCTGAGTTGACTACAAACGCCTACCAGACCATCGAGCTGCCACATACTGTGGACTGTCTGCAGGGCATCCTCAGTGTCATCCCCCTGCAGCTGCTGTCGTTCCACTTGGCCGTCCTGCGAGGATATGATGTAAGTGGTCAACACAGCTTTTGACTTTGTGCAAATTCTAAATGTCAACATAAAAAGACTTAAGGTTTTTTTTTTTTTGCTTTAACATTATAGAAATGACAGAAGTTACACAAATAATGTTGCTGGTAATTTGATTATTTATATAATCTTTTACAATTAATTTTAGTAACACACAACATGTACCACTTGCTGAAATGATGAGAATTTCCTTAGTAAACAGAACCGAATCGTTACTATCAGTGTGAATAGATTGGTGAAAATTCGCTCCGCAGTGCTCTAATCGGGTAAAAACAATGTACAAACATGCAAACAACATATAGGCAATACACATACAAGCCACTCAGTGTTGAAGTAACCATGCACACTTGGATTGGAAAAAAAAAAACATAGGTATGTTTTCAAATCAATGTTTAAAAAATTCTTAAACGGACATACATAGGTAGAAAGGTAGTAAAAGCTAGACAATATACAAGAGTAATGTTGTAATTGGTGCAAAGCTGACACAAAGTTGATGGCGGCCTAATAAAGTTTGAATTATCTTTGAGAGTCTCCATGTGGTGCTCTGGTCAGAACTTACACTGAACTCTGAACTGTTACAGCTGTGAGCGAAAAGGCGAGTTTTCAGTCTAGCCATGGATACCCAGCAGTGTTTTCCATATAGCAGGAGTTTGAGCAAGTTGTGTTTGTGGTGGGATGGATCTGTAAAGATGCTGAGAACTTCATTTTAGCAAAGGTTGTTGTTAGTTTGATTTACTTCAGGATGTCTTGTATCTAGGATGCACTGCTGACTTTATCACATGCTGCAGGATCCTTCAGTAGGCAGCTGTGCAGCTAGCATACCAAACTGTTGCACAGTAGGTTCAGTATGCGCTCTACAGTGCTGTCATACTAATGATTCGGGTGTTGTTGTCGTAGATTGTCCAGTTCCAATTTCCTTAGGGGAAAAAAAAAAAAGAGAGATGTTGTTGGGCCTTTTTCACAGCCTGCACAAAATCCTCCAATGTGTAGACCCCTAAGAATCTGACATAGGCCACCTTTTCCATTTCTGCATTGTTGATGTAAAGGGTTATATGTTCTGCCCTGTTAGATTTCTTGATATTTACTATAATCAAAACCAATACCACGCATCAGTATCTACACGAGGCTGGAGAGCTATCGCTATATTAATTGTGTCTACATTAACGTCACCCAGTGCTGAAGAACAGCTGATTATTAATGTGACATTTAAAGGTACATGCAGTATAATAACAAATATTGTGTGCCTGTATCATTTGCTATTCAAACGATTGCAGTGGCTCCTGTTTGCATGGGGTTTTGATATTTTTGCTTATCACTTTTAATGCCATACTAAGTTTGAAGTTCAGATGTTTGTTTCTGTGTGATGTACTGTACCTCTGGGCAGTTCTGCATAAAATATATCAAACGTGTTAAAATTGAACAGTAAATATGAGTATCAAAGCTTAATTTCAACATTTTGATAGGATTTGATTTACATGCTTCACAAGACTCTGAGTCTGTTGCCCGCAGTTGTTTAAATATTAACACACTCGACAGTGGTTGTGGAGATCAGCCCATCCTGAGTGTGTGTGTTTGCATGTGTGTGTACTGCATGATTGAGTCTCTCGTACTGCGACTGGAGTTTGTTTAGTGTGAAATGTTTAAGGTTTGATTTTACATATTATGATTAATCTTTTACATTGGCCTTGAAAGACTTTCACCAGTTTGGATAAGCACAATGTTTTTATATAGTTCACACAACTATTGCATGTGTAACGTCATTCCACAGTTGACTTTTCTTATCATACGGGCAGGAGCTGGTTAGTGAAATGGCTTTGATGTGTGGCTTCTCTTTTCACACCACCATGAGAGCTATTTGATCCTCCCTCTGTAGGATCATTTCTCTACCCACATTATCTTAGCCTGTAGCTGTGTTGTTTGAGCGTAAAACGGGAAGTGCATTTTCCCTACATCCCGTACAGTGAGTGCACTTTATGTATAACAACAGTCCACGTTAGCGATGCAACATCCAACCTAATATAATGTGCTGTGAAGTGTTAAAAACATTGCACAGTCCAGCCAGAGTCATTGATTGCATGTAGTTTGCTATAACAAACTGCTTTTTCTTTTTGCAGGTTGACTGTCCCAGAAACTTGGCCAAGTCTGTGACAGTGGAATAATTACAGTTTGCAAAGCCCAGGAGAGCAGAGATGAGCCTTTAGGAGATTTACAGTGCAATTGTGCAATCAAACATTCAGTGTGTTTGTGTGTGTGACTGTGTGTGTGTGTGTGTGTGTGTGTGTTTGTGACAGGATTGGTTTGAAGTGTGAATGAGAATGAAAGCGGCACACGGAAGAGGGAGGTATAGGGTACAATGAACTTTTAAAAAGAGAAATGTGAAATCGGACCAATACACTGCTGAGGAATGGCCAGTGCCATTGAGGCCTTGCGGAACAATCTATGAAAACAACGTTCACACAGCCAAAGCAAGCTGCTGTGCCTTTTCCTAATCATGAGTTGAGCCAAAAAAAAAAAAAACAACCTGCAACAGGCTTCGCAGAAAAGCATTGAAATGGTACATTGAAGTGTTTACAGTTGTGCAATAAGGGGACCAAATGTGCGTTATGAATGTACACATCATTGGGTGATTATTTCTCTTC
Source organism: Stegastes partitus (assembly GCF_000690725.1). Lineage (NCBI taxonomy): Eukaryota > Metazoa > Chordata > Actinopteri > Pomacentridae > Stegastes > Stegastes partitus. The sequence continues at coordinate 240,823 of NW_007577837.1, read as the reverse complement.
CTATTTTATGAATTTCTTATGTCCATTGGGGGCTTCTACCTCTCTGTTGCATTATGGAGAAAGTAGCAACTACACCGTTTTCTGAAGGACTTATAAAGAAATCCTATTTTAAATATTTTATTGGAAAGTCAATGCCATCACTGTGCCTGGTGGGCCAGTAACCCATAACTTTATTTTATTTTTAATTGTTATTTTATTTTAATTTAAAATATATTTTTTTGTCTGTTCTGTTCAACAGAATTGCAGTTTCCAAAGTCCGTTCATGGTAGAACATGAACCTTTTTTCCCAAACTTTCTACACTTATTCTTGTCATAGGCTGAAGCATTTGGATTATTTAAAGAGCACTCATGCAGCAAAAAACAAATAATGTGTCATGACTTTTAATAATGCTTTTGTTTTGTCAGTCATTTGTATGGGTTTATGATAATGATAATATTCTGTATTTAACTGATTATTTTATTTTATAGGGGTTGAAGAGATGCTTTTGATTTATATCTTTAACTGTGATTATATTTTATACTGTATGTTTTATAGACATAAATAGGCACTATCAATCAATAAATACATTAAGTTTTCTGTTCAAAGTGTGCAGTTGTCTTTTGTGTATTGTTACTTCTTTGCCAGCGTTTGTTTTAGAGAGTGGTAATTTTAATGCTATTGACTAAATACATATTTAGATATTTTTAAATTGCAAATGTCATTGCTCTCGTCCTTTGTGAATTGTGACTGAATTGTTGTTTCTGTGACAGAAAGATAATAGCTTGAACATAAGGTTCAGATTTTTTTTCCCCTCCAGTGGTGGCATGAGTCTGCGTGGCCATGAAATCAGCCTAGCTCCAGATTGTATTTCTAATGAATCATTGTTAAGAAATACATAAATGGATTCAGCTCAGTTATGGAAGCAGCAATAGGAGATATTGCAGACAAAAATGACTGCAAAAAAATGAGCCAGTTCCCAAAAATACAAAAATCCACAATATAATAAACATGTATTTAATTCATGACCGGTATCTCAAACCTCCTTATTTTATGGAAATACTGTGTTTGCTGGATACTTCAGCAAATTAGTGTTCCACAATTGTACAGTGGTGGAACATGACTGCTGTAAGTGCATTTGCAGGTACTGAAACTTCTGCAAAGTAATCTATTTTTTCAGTTTTTAGAAGGAACTTTGTAAACAAGCATCTCAGTGCTTTAAAAACAATCGAATGGAAACATGTAAAGTGTCTCCAACGAGCTTATGAGGAAGTGAAAATATCCGAGGACTTCCAGTCCATACATGAGTGAACACAGATGCATTTAAAAGAAAAAAAAAAAAAGTTTCTAATTTTCATGTACAGTCGTCCTCAAATGTTTTCATACCCTCCCATTAAAGAAGGAAAAAAAGAGCTGTCACTGAAATAAGTTAAAAAAAATTTAAAAGTAATAATTTGTTACTTTTTTCAGATTCTAGTTATTGAAGTGACTATTATGAATTTTGCCTTTTCTTTAATGGAAAGGTCTGAATACATTTGAGGACAACTGTATGTTATTATTACTGCTCCATAAAATTGAGGTTTATGTTTGTCTTGTATGAGGCGCCTTGTATGTTAGGTGGTTTTCACTTATTTTTACCTTAATGCCATGATGTTTCAGGAAACGGTTCTTGAAATAAATAATAATCATAATAAACTTCCACAAAGTTTGGATTTGAGGAAAAAACTTTGCGCTACGTAAGCCGTGCGTGATGACGTCATGGTAGTGCTCGCTGGTTGCTTGTTGTGGCGTCCCCCATCCGCCCCCCCCCCGCCCGCCCCCTCCTCTTCCTCCGCACCGCCCGTCCCTCCGCGCCGCCTGCCGCTGGAGTTGAGCTAGGAACTAGAGGAAGGCTTATCAGTCGTGACAGCCGGCTCGGTCGTTCTCCTAAACTTTTCCCCCGGTCGTCCCGGTTCCCGGTTTTGGCCTGAAAAGACGGAGGAGAGCGTTTCTATCTGTGTTTTCGATGCATGGGAGTGCCCTGGGAGCGGCGAAGGGAGAAGGTAGGTGTCTCTACTGCTGCAGCTGCCGCCTCCTGCCGTCCGTTGGTCCGTCAGAGCTCTTCAGTTCAGCCCCGGCGGCCCGACTACCGCATTGCTGCCGATTAAAACTGACAAAGACCGGGCAGCGTAGGCCCCGGTAACTTTATACGCCGTCAAACGTGAGGCGAATTCAAGCGACGTTTGTGTTCGTGTAAACTTTGACGGCGTGAAAACGATGATTTCTTGACTGTGTTTGAGGCGCCGAGTTCCAGCGGTGCTGCGGCCACGGTGTGTCATACACGGGTGACTTCATACCTCCGTGTTTGTGTGTCTGCGTGTACTCGGAGCAGGCGTGCTTTGTGTGGACATGACAAAAAAAATCAAATAAAAAAATGCTCCTCCGCTGTCACACAAAGGTTGTCAGTGTACGTAGCTTCACCCCCCCTCAACAGAGCCACGCTGATGTACATTTAGCCCAAATGAATGACATTTGTGTACAGGCCCCTTCTGCTCAGCTTCTCAAACCTGAACCACAACTACCACAGGTGCAGATGTGATGAAAGCTGGTGCTATTTTTTCACCCCCATTCGGCATGTTAGTGCCAAGTTAAGCTCATCAACGAATCACCATGTGTAAACTGGATTAATCTGTCATGTGTGAAGCATGTCTGAGCATAAACAGACTGGCATAGTTTTGTGTTGGGCAACAGCACAATGGGATGACACACATGCACAGCAAACAGCATGTAAGAATGCCAGGAGAGGTTCTGGCTTTGGTGTATTTTAAGAAACATGCAAAACATGTGCTCCTGCTATTTTTTTTTTCTTTCTCTTTCTTAACATTATCTTTTGCTTCCTTCATCTCCTTCAAGAGACTGGTCTTGGTGTCTGGTGCAGCCTAGATACAGTTTTACCCGCCCCTGCTGTGTTTTGTAACTCTGCTACATCAGGATGAGATGCCGAGTCTTCAGGCCATGCTAATCTGATATCATAGCCAGCTCACTGACTCCCATCCAGCTCCCAGCTGAGAGCCACGTCAGACCCCAAGGCTGGACTGGACAGAACTGGACAGTAGCCACGATGAGCCTTGGGTTGAGGATGGTGATGCTTGTGTGAAGGTCACTTCTCTCATCAACTCCTTTAGCAGTAAAATGTACAAAAGCACATACTTACGTAATTATGGACTAAGAGATAGGATAAGCCTCCATCTTTAAATTCATATGTCTTCTCTGACAAAGAATCAGAAGCAAAATGTCTTGAATGACTTAATCAAATCCACTGACAACCTATATCAAGACAGTAAAGCATTACGATTTAAATCTACATCTGTTCTGTTTTCAGTCAATTCAGCCAGTTGTTAGTCTCTGTCTGTTTAATATTTGACTGATGGCACATGTTGCCTGAAAGTCAGTCACCTTGGTTGTTGGGTCTGTGGTTTAATCCCAGATTCCCTCTGTCCGCATGTTGCAGAGTCCTTGAGCAATGCACTGACCCCGAATTGCTCCAGATCTGTCTGAGAGAGGAAGTATGATCTGTTTTGTAGCGAAAACTGACTTGAGTCGAATGTTAGGAAAAAAATGAAATTGTTATTATTCATCATCGCTGCTTTAAAACATCTTTACCTCTAGTCAAATATAAATTAAAGTGCATCAGTATTAGTACTTAGAAATAGAAAGCAACTACCTAAACTATTCAACACACTTTATTTGTTGGTGGCAGGTTGTCTTTCCAGTAAAACCGCTCTTGCCTGCAGCTTCTATAATGTTTGTGAAGCACAGAATGGTTAATTACTGCCCTCACTGTAAACATTTAGTTTACAAAGCAGTTTAATTCTAAGTTTATATTGTCACTGATCAGAGTTAATTAGCTGCTAGAGCTGGAATTGTAATCACAGCTATTATACAATTATGTTTTTGATGTTAGCATAGACTAAAGTATTATTAGAATGCTGTCCACATTTACAGGACCAGCTGTATCACAATGCTGTCTTTACTGATAGTTGGTAATGTTATGGTAACAACGTGATTAATGCTTTATATCCTGTTCCCCTTTGATGCATCCTACTTGTAATGTACCAGCAAGGGCCAAGGTTTCCCCTTGGGCACATTAACTTTAGTCATCACTAATCGAATTCCCTTTGAATATGAACAAATTCCTCTGTGCCTGAAGGCCATAAATATCACAGGGGTCTACTCGTCTGCCTGTCTAGCTTTCTGAACTTACATGCATTTCTTTAACAAACTTCAGTTGTCCCCAGTCAGTATTTGTATATCTGTGCTGAATCAACTGTACATTTAGCGTATGGTTGTGACTAGCCTGGCAGCAAGTGAAGGATTGTACAAGAGCTGTTCCCGCTGTAGCTGAAATGGGTTTTGGTTATGATTAATGGCCCCTTCATAGCATTCTTTAGCTTGATGTGTGTGTTGTGAATCAGCACACGGGACATTTGGGTAGAAAAAATACTGGAGAGAAATATTTTAAAATGCCACTGCTATCATTGCAGCTTCCATGCTAAATTGCAGAACCAGTATTTTCTCAGTAGGAGAAGTTCTGCAGGATATTTGTTGCACAACGTGTTCATGTGCTGTGTTAAATCAGTGGCCTAGAATCTGTGGTGCCTAGATGTCAAGGAAACTTTGGTTTTCTTCTAATTGAGCATGCTGCATTAGCATGCTGCTCCTCCTGCACCTGCGTTTTAAATGGTTACGTAATCAAGCAAAGCTCTGCTTGCTTGTCATAATCACAGTATTCATCAAAAATATATCTGTCAGGACCATTCAGTCCCTCAGCGGGGATATCTTTTAGGGGGCCACAGGGAAGATTGAAGGAAACCAGAAAAGGTCAGAAGAGTGAGGGAATGTCAGTAGCATAAAAGAACGAAGGCGAAGCCAAGGAATATGGAAAGAGTGAGAGAAGCACGAGAAAGTAAAGGTCTTTGCAGCTCTCCCTTTGGGTATAATAAGAGCGCCAGCTGGATGTACATGTGAGAGGGAGGAGAACCAGGCAGGGAGGCAGAGGAAGAAAGTAGATAGAGATGAGAAGGATCCATTTTTCATCTGACTAATGGTGCGGATGCAGACCCACACCTCCTACATTTGAAGGCATTTTTTTTGAGTGTTCATGCGTTTACGAAGCAACACAGAAAAGGGAAAAGGTGGTATGTTCGAGAGGGATAAAATACACGTCTATAAAGAAAGCAACAATTCAGAAACAAACCAGCATAGGAAATAAATAGAAAAAAAAAAAAACTAGTTTACAAACAGACTGGGACAAAATAATGAAGACATAAAGTGGGAAGTAATTTAACAAGCTCCATAAGACAAAAATGAAGATCACTGTTGTTAGAATAGTGAACTGTTAACGAGAGCACAAATAGATACTATTTCAATGTCTTGAGAATACAGGAACAGTTCCTAATTTCCATACTTAGTATTTTCCTTTAAGTTGAAATTTCATAAATGTTATTCTATTTAAAAAAAAAAAAAAGATGAAACCAAAATTTGGTCAAGTACAAAATTGATTGCTTCAAAGGCCCCAGATATTTAAGAGTAATTTTACCTTCAGTCTTTAGAGTTTGAGTCCCATGTTACAATAGTCTTTGTTTGTTTGTTTTTGTTTTTTTGTTTGTTTGTTTGTTTTTGGGGGGGGGGGCATGCTCATACATCAAGTGCTTCATAGATTAAATGTATTGCTAATTGTGTGTTGTAATTGTTCTTACAATGGCATTTTTTAAAATGCCAATCTTCATATTTTGTTTCTCTTGTTGCTAATTCTAATGATATAAAAATATTATTATTAGTACTATCAGTTGATTTAGTAATCATTTCTCATGTTGTCATTTGGAATACACAGAAAGCAGGTAAATATTTTGTGAAATCAAAATTTCAAAATCTGCTGTTTTTTTATTGAAAAAATAATTAACTGACTCCATTCTTTTGTAATATGGGAGGAAATCCACAAACCTTTGACTGTTTCGCACAACAAATGATTAATAACATTCATTTTTTTACGGCTCCAATAGTCATTTCAAACTAAAGGCAAATGCAGCTAAGTCCGTGCTGACAGTTGCTCCACCTCTACTTACTGATGTAGCTCTTTGCTCACACATGCTGTCACAGTGCCAACGCTAAGACTGAGTAGCCGTACAAATGAAGCAGCTTGAGGTGTTTTCTGGCTCCATTCGATCATAACCTCTCCCCTGCTGCTTCTTTCTGCGTAGCACTTTGTCTGTCTGACCATGAAAACCAGTGAGTCATTGTGTCCTGTCAAACAGAAAAGGCTGAAAAAAAAATCAGACTCCATTTAACTCGTGGCTGTTTTCTGAAGGAATGACAAACAGCCGTGACTGCTCGCTGTTGCATAGCTACACGATTGTGTGTCCTCGCCCACACACCCGCACACACTCACACAAATGATGGCCAAGAATAATACCCCTCCACTTCCTGCTGGAGGAATCAATGCTAACGCTGCCATATTTGTCATAAACACACAAACCTGTCGCGCGTGTTCTTAACATGTGCATGTGCTCATCCTCTGCTGATGGCTGTACCGCGCACTTGTTGTGAGGCTGGATGCAGGTCCAAAAATAAGAATGTGTTCACGCCAAATGCTGCCTGCATGAGTGTGTGTGTTATGTATGTGTTTACTGAGCATGAGTGTGTCAGCCTGAGTTTAGCGATGGCAGTGAGAGCCTCAGGAACTCCAAGCTGTCGGCTTCCTCTTTCCTCCGCGATACGCATACACCAAAACATTCGACTTCAGCTCTAACCCACTGTTACCTCTGTCAGATGAAGAAACTTGGCAGAAAGAGATGATGAATTGGTTAGCTTTAGGCTGGGCTGAAAATGAAATGAGTACGCTTTTAACAGTATAATAATAACTTCATTTCACCAATACGGTCTTAGAACTTGTGTACCATTCTGCCAGAGACTTTGTGTGATGCCGAAAGATTGTCATGAACTCATTCATACTGTTTGGGTGTTTATCTGTTTGTTTATTTGTGTGTATGTTGTTGACCCCCTGCAGACAGTGCCGGTGGTCCTGACTGTTCAGCAGGATGAGTGAGGCAGAGGGCCAGTTCTACAGTGTTCAGGTGGGAGACTCCACCTTCACTGTACTCAAACGCTACCAGCAGCTCCGTGCCATCGGCTCCGGGGCCCAAGGCATCGTCTGGTGAGAGAATGTGTTTTTGTTGGCTTTTTGTTGATTGTGCAACCAGCCCAGGGTGTTGTTCATATCCTGAGTTCCTCCTAATTAAATAAGCACGCCAGTTTTTGCATTAACGGGAAAAAAAAAATGTTCTCACCACCAACCCTGGGGCATAATAGGCCTCTGTTGCAGCCAACATTTTTACTTGCTCTGGCAGGAGAAATGCAGGTGTAGATGTTAAATGATTGATTGCTAAAGTGATTTAGCGTCTTTGGTTCCTGTTATTGTATATGGTGGTGTCACTATCACAGTGTCATGGCTTTCCTTGGCAACCAGAGTAGAGTCATTGTTGATGTTAAAATCAACATCTGTGGTTTTCCTACTCTAACTATGACACTGACAAAACCACATATGCAACATATTCTTAATTAGCCTATTTTTGCTGTTCATTTAAGCTGTGTTTATGCTAAACAACAATATTGACACCTAAGACTCAGTGCATCCATAATGATGTCATCACTACATCAACTGCAAAAATTCCAGATGTCTTGCACTTCATTTAAAAATTAGTCAACACCAACTGAACACGTCTGCTTCATGTTTGCACGAGCAACTTTCTCACTTTCAGTAAAAGTTGAAACAGCAGTCATAAAAGGTCAAACCACCTAAAATTTTCGTACCGATTTCAACGTGGCACAAATCTGAACTGCATTAACAGATAGGCGCGCACAAGCAACAGTAGTTTGACTTCGTATAAGCGGTTTGGTTTTTTTTGTTTTTACATTTCAGCATCAGTCCACACACATCACAGAGTGCATAAAAGACACAGTTTGCATGATAAAATCCCAAAATACTGTCCTCATTCACTTTGCTTTACAATTTCACACCTATTGCAAATTGGGTTTTGACCAAACATTAGCAGGTGCTGACATTTACTTTGTTGATTCCAGCTGTTTGTAGGAGTCATTCCTCTCGGTTTATTTTCTTGCATACCGGCAGCATCAGACAGTATAGCAGTAACTTCATTAATTACTTATAAAGATAAACTGTCTGTGACACAGAGACAGTCAGGGTCAGGATCTAGCAGCAAGTCACGCTGTGTATTTTTCTTCACTCCAGACAGGTGAGCTGTAACACACAGAGTCACAGTTTATATGCTGCAGTTAAATCATTTGTTAGATAGCAGCTGTCCTCAGGTGGAGTCTTGAGCTCCATCTCTTGTGAGATGTGATGTCCAGTCTAGCGTGAATGACAAATATCCCATACCTACCTTGTCTGTCTTCGTCACTGTGGTGGTCTGACTAAAATAAACAATATTGTAAAAGTGACCTATGTTTGCATGACAGAATGCTGTCATTTTTAAAAGACTGAAGAAGCCAGCAATGTCATGTATCCCATGTTTAAAAAGGGCTTCAAGTTATCAGGTTGTGAGCACTCTTTTAACAGTAGTAGAAATGAAGAGGCTAAATTTATGGACCCCCTGAGAATTTAATTCTAATGATTTAGGTGACGTTTGAAAGCTAAAGGCCACATTTCCATGAAATCTGCTGTATATTAATGACCCTCATAATGTTTTTGGCAGCCCCCTGAACTGTTCTGCTGTACCGCCGTGGAGGCAAGATTTGTCCTTGTCAGAATCAAGATTAACCCTTTCTATTTTGGGCACTCCACAGACTTTCCCCAAGCTTTACCTCAAGGCCAAAATTCCAGCATTACATACAAGGTCTCACAACTACATTGCAATAAAATTTGCTCGTGCTACTGTTTAGGCCTCAAAAAAGCAACTATTTAAATAATTTTCATTTTGAGGGATGAGCACTCCAACTCCCCAGTGGCTGCTGGCGGGGCGATAATCTTCTTTTACTAATTGCTCTACAAAAAAATCTCAATCACCTGTTTTTCCAATGTAAAAGATAAATGACAAGAGAAAGTTAGCTTTTTTTCCCCTCAAGTTGAAAGTGAGTCACACAAGTGCTTTTCTCAGGAGAATTTATGTATTTGCATATGCAGTATAGATTTGTGTTCTTCCTCGATAACCTTTTGTCTCTGTCTGCCTGTTGTCTCCTCTTTGCATTGTGTGACCAGCTCTGCTCTAGATACAGTCCTCGGAATACCGGTGGCGGTGAAGAAGCTCTGTCGACCATTTCAGAACCAGACCCATGCAAAGCGTGCCTACAGGGAGCTGGTGCTGCTCAAGTGTGTCAACCACAAAAATGTAAGATGCAGATGTAATGCAAGACTCCTCCCTACCTCCTTAAAGATGTGCTTTACCTATAAGTACCTATAAGTTTACCTATAAGTATATAGAAATGTAAAAGAGTCTTAATAAAGCAGTTTTTGTTACTTAAGATATGCAAGGCGGTAAAGACTCATGTCAGATTTAGTGGGTTACATATTGTCATGTATAGTTTCATTGTATTGTTGGAAGATGGGGAAACTGACTGGCAGCCAAAGCGTAAAGCATTTTAATTATCTGTTATTAAAAAAAATGTACAATCTCGAGAAGAAAGTAAGCTCTCTGCAATACTGATAAAGTTTCTTGCTCAGAGGAACAGAATCCCTGCCCTCAGTTGGCAAGCTCTCCACAGAGAAGTGGATATAGATGGGAGAGTAACAGAGTGGACTAATGGCCTGTCTCTCTGCTTGCAGATCATCCGTCTGATCAATGTTTTCACGCCTCAGAAGTCCCTGGAGGAATTCCAGGATTTGTGAGTGGCAATGGAGTGTTTTTTGGTTGTAACAATCAACTCTGCTTTGGTTTTGTGAAATATTCAGACATTTTTAGCGCAAGTGTTTTGTTCTTTGTTTTCCTCCATTTAACTAACATCCCCTTACTTCACTGTCAACCTTCTGTACTGCTGCACTTTTATATGCTTTGCTCTTTAATTGGCACTTTCACTGCTCCTTTGTTCTTTTTTTTTAACCTCCTTTGTGTCTGTTTTTCCTATTATTGCCTTCTCTGCACTTGTAGCTCTTACTGTAGCACGATCGCACACAACCTCAGTTTCAGTCTTTTGTTCCTTCTTCCCCTCTCAGGTATCTGGTGATGGAGCTGATGGATGCGAGCCTATGCCAGGTGATCCACATGGACCTGGACCATGAGAGGATGTCCTACCTGCTCTACCAGATCCTTTGTGGCATCAGGCATCTACACTCTGCTGGCATCATCCACAGGGTAAGTACAGGTAGTAATTGTGCTGTGTTCTAAAGGCGATAGGCAGAATACAGCATTTAGTACACAGCAAAAATATGTCCAGAGTAGCTTAATACTTGCCTACTCTCATGGTTGAAAATTTCCACTTTCTAATCTCAAGACTGTGATCAGAGATGTATAACCATAATCAGCAACGATTATTCAGGGCTCCAGACTGCGACCATTATGGTCACATTTGCAATCTTTTTTTGAGAGTGTGCGAGTAAAAGTTTCAAGTGGTCACATTGGTGCGAGTGCATGATGATCATAAAGCTGTGTTAGTGTCGCTGTAACCGGCACAGGCAGCGACTGTGTTAACCACAGTGGTGGAAAGCAGAACTTTTAGAACTTTGGTGGACTGTGGTATTTACACCTAAAAATGTGAAAGTGAAATGTGGAGCACAACTGCATTCGCTGTTTTCTATGAGCAGAACAACGCATGTACAGTTGAAACCAGAAGTCAACACTGTATGAAAAACATGAGACCTTTTTTTTTTTTCTCACTATGTGACATTAAATTTGACTGAACTTTGCCTGTTTTAGGTCAGTTAGGATTACCAGACTTATTTCTATTTGCTAAATGCCAGAATAATGAGAGAGAGAATTTTTTAGAGATTTTTTTTTTATGACTTTCTTCAAAGTCAGAAGTTTACATACACTGCCTTAATATTTGGTAGCATTGCCTTTAAACTGTATGACTTGGGTCAAATATTTTGGGTTTCCTTCCACAAGCTTCTCACAATAGTTTGATATAATTTTGGCCCATTCCTCCTGACAGAACTGGTGTAACTGAGTCAGGTTTGTAAGCCGCCTTGCTCACACACACTTTTTCAGCTCTGCCCACAACTTTTCTACAGGATTGAGATCAGGGCTTTGTGATGGCCACTCCACAACATTGACTTTGTTGTCCTTACATCACTTTGTAACTAATTTTACAAAGTGGTCTGATGTCTTGAGATGTTGCTTCAATATTTCCACATAATGTTCTTTCCTCATGATGCCATCTATTTTGTGAAGTGCATCAGTCCCTCCTGCAGCAAAACACCCCCACAACATGATGGTGCCACCCCCGTACTTCACAGTTGGGATGGTGTTCACAGGCTTGCAAGCTTCTCCCTTTTTCCTCCAAACGTAACGATGGTCATTATGGCCAAACAGTTCAATTGTAGTTTCATCAGACCACAGGACATGTCTCCAAAAATGAAGGTCTTTGTCCCTGTGTGCATTTGCAAACTGTAATCCGGCTTTTTTATGTTTCTTTAATGTCTCCTTCCTCTCTGAGCATCCTTTCAGCCCATGTCGGTACAGGACTCATTTCAATGTGGATAATGACTCTCTTACCAGCTTCAGCAGCATCTTCACAACTTTTGCTTTTGTGCTGGGGTTGACACGCACATTTCACAACCCGTCTCCTTCCTGAGCGGTATGATGGCTGGACATTCTCATGGTGTTTATACTTGTGTATAATTGTTTGAACAGATGAATGTGGAACCTTCAGGCATCTGGAAAATGTACCCAAGGATGAACCAGACTTGTGGACGTCCACAATTCTCTTGCTGATATCTTGGCTGATTTCTTTAGATTTCCCATGTTGTCACAAAAGGAAGCAGTGTGTTTGAGGTGTGCCTTAAAATATATCCATAGGTGTGCGTCCAATTAACTCAAATGTTGTGAATAACCAATGAAAAGCTTCTGAAGCCATGACATCATCATCTGGGCTTTCCCAATTAGTTTGAAAGCATAGTTTATCTTAGTGTATGTAAACTTCTGACTTTGAAGAAAGTAATAAAAAGTTCTCTCTCTCATTATTCTGATATTTGGCAAATAGAGGTAATTAAATCAGACTAAACCTAAAACAGAAAAAGTTTAGTCTGATTTAATGTCAGACAGTGAGAAAAAAAAGAAGATTTTATGTCTATTTATACAGTGTATGTAAACTTCTGGTTTCAACTGTAGATGCGCTCCACATTGTTGAAAAAAATCCCTCTGTTTCATCTCTGACAAAGCTGACATTAGAATGCCCCAGTTTGAGATTTTTTTTAAAGTATTGTCTGTCTGAGGACACCGCAGTCACCAAACATCTACCACAACTTGTAATGTGAGGTGTTTAGGAAACATCAGTAAAGCCTATCGATAAGAAAATGTTCAACAAGTGATTGATTGTCTATGACAAGGTGGGAGGTGCGACCAAATAAGAAAGTTGGCTGCACCGGTGCTACCAGTGAAAAGTTAGTCTGGAGCGCAGTTATTCATTCGATATTAAACTATGCATATAGTCCTTAACATGAATTAACATGTGAAAACACTGGTATTGGTAGCTCAAGTGTAATGTTTTTTGTGTGCGTATTTTTCTATAGATTTACAGATTTTCTGTCCCTTCAGGATCTGAAGCCCAGTAACATTGTGGTGAAGTCAGATTGCACATTGAAGATCTTGGACTTTGGCCTTGCTAGGACGGCCTGCACTAACTTCATGATGACCCCCTACGTGGTAACCAGGTACTACCGCGCCCCAGAGGTCATTCTTGGCATGAAGTATAAAGAGAATGGTGAGTACAGCCAAGCACCATCCTGAGAACAGTAGTTTTACAAATGTTTTACCTCTAACACGTTGGCAAGAATGCAGTTGTACTGCTAAGACCACAGTGGTATACAACACTGTAAAATTCCTTTTTGTTTCAGCAGGAACATTGTGATAATTTCCTTTATATGATTTGGCAAGACTACTGTTTATTGTAGTACTGTCGTGTTTTACAGGAAAGAAATGATTAATAGTTCAGGACTTTTAAGTGCTGGCACTTCCTTGAAACTCTTCATGTTTCATGAAGAGTCAGTTTTTTACATTTGTCAACAATTTACTTTTTGATTATAGTTTCTTTTTCTGGTTGAATGCTCCAGTAACATACGTAAGATGTGGTTCATTGTTGACCGTGGTACACTATAACAAAGAGTCATCAGTTATCGATGTGGACTTATACATTTGAAAACAGCGTTATGGTTCCGCTGTTTGGTCAATAGACTGAGTTGTTTTTAATACATGGCTGCATTTGAGTAAGAAAAGATGCATAGTAGATGGTCCAGGGTTGTTGATGTACACCGTCACGAATCTTTGATCTAGTTGTGCTGTTGTTTGTTATCAAGTTTGGCTGCATTAGTTGTTGATGATGCCGTTGAATGTCTGCCACTACTCTGCTGCAGTGGACCTGTGGTCGGTTGGCTGCATTATGGCTGAAATGATCTCTCACAAAGTCCTCTTTCCCGGAAAGGACTGTATCCTTCCTTGTTTGTCCTCTTTAACTTAACAGGTGTTTTCTCTAAGCAGAGGAAGAAGACACTCAGATGCTGTTTTTTATTAACTGTTCATTGAAAAATTCATAAAAACATATCCCACTGAGAAAAAAAGTTTCACAAAGAGTAGTTTATAGTAAGCAACAGCGCTACTGCCAAGAGTATACACTGCATAGAGCCATGCAAGGGTGCCATGTATCCATTGTCGTCATTGCGATAGAATCATCATTTAAGAATCAGGGGGCCTACACTATGAAACAAGTTCATCACACCCAGGGTATCTTTTACTAATCTAACTTTACTCAACCTTACAACTGCTGAGCAGCTTCACAAAACTGGTTAATAGCTAAATAAGTCCACCCAGTGTTTCTGAATCTAGCTATGAGTTCATTCACACAAAGGCGCCGTTGGCACCAGATGACCAGTCGCAAACATGGACAGGTCTAGAGCTGCATATTTTTCACAAGAGGAACAAACTCTAATAGAAAACCAATATGAGGAGTTCAAAACTAAAATACGACCTACGGCTGAACACTTAACCTGCTGCAGAGCAGGTTATGTTCCAGATAAGAGATGTAAAGGCCCCTCCTACTAACCAGTTAATTCTCTTGAAAAATGACATAAGCATTCCTAAAAGATCCAGCGAAACTCGTTACACAGATTGTGAGAGGGGAAAATATTAGCATTCAAAAACAATTGTTGACCCTATAGAGTTTGCAATAAACGTACTTATCGATTTGAATTATGTTTTTACATTTGTTCTTCAATTTCTCCCTAAACTGTTTAACAATACCAAGAATCTGACAGAACAAGACCAAAACTGTCTTACATGCCATAAGAATGAGACTTAACAGGAGATTACTGAATATATCCTCTATATCATCATGAAAGCAGATTTTATTACTTGACTAATTATTTGTTTAAAAATGTGTCTGTTTGTAAGTAGCATGAAGGGACCGCAGCTGCAGTTTTGTTATAATGTTGTCATCCATGATGATAGTTTAAATTAATCTTGAATAGGAAACCTACATCTAAGCAGCTTGGACGCAAAGGGACAGTGATGTTGGAAAGCATATTAATTATGTTTTCACACAATCTGAGGTTTTTAGCAACTTTCTGTTCTGACTTTGGCTGCTGCAATTGTGTTACGTCAAGTCTGTAAAGTGTGGTGCCAGTAGACCTGTCCATGTTTCTGATTGGTCATCTGTTGTCAACTCCAACTCTTTCATGTGAACACGCAGAGCTAGATCAGGAAACCTGGGTTGACTTACTGAGTTGATAACCAGCTTCATAAGACTGCTCACCCCAACTGCAGTTGTTTGGTTAGGTGAAGCCAGATATCGAAAAGATACCCTGAGTAAGTTGAACTAGCTTTGTCGTACAGGCCTCCGCTCTGGAGCAGGTTAGGGGTGCAGTGTAACCTCAAATCCTGCTTCGTAGTTCAGGCTTCTGAACCGTGATGTTACTTGTCTACAGAAAACAGTCTGGTAAATCAAATCTTTTCTGAACTGGCTAGACTACAAGGCAGTGCATGAAACAGCAAACATCACAGTTTACATTTATGACTTGTGTGATGTCTATGCAGATTTGGCCTTGAGTCTTCTGCAGAGATCTGGAGATGTTTTTGGAGCACAGAGGGCTTTCAGCTTCAGTGAAACTGAAATAGAGGGAAGAGAGGAGTTAATGGCTGTTAGCCACTTATAAACGCTCTCAAGCAAACAGCCAAGTCAGAGGGTGAAAGGGAGAGACAAACTCTATCCTGCTTTGCTAAGCACACACAATTACACACAGGGAAAGCGAGGGAGAGAGCAACAGCTGTGTAAACTGATAAGCAGAGCTGAGGAGAAAGGCCTGGAAGGCTGCGACTGGTTCCCAAGCCAGAGACAGAAAAGAAAGCCAGCCTGAAGATGAATATGATGAAAACATCAGGCCATGGCGCAGGAAGAGGATGGACCAAAATAATGAGAGCTAGTGTTTTGCATTTCAATGTTTGCCATTCAAATGTAAATCACAGAGCATGTTGTTCATCTGTGCAGCCTTCATATGTCATTTTATTGTGCATTTAGTGTGAATTGTATTATATGGTTGCTGTGATCATTTTTGATTTAATATCTTCTCTGTGTGATTGTGTATGTCATGTCTGTGTGTGTGTATGTGTGTGTGTGTGTGTCTGTTTTTGTGTTTGCCTGTGTGTTCTCTGTTCCCAGTGGACATCTGGTCAGTGGGGTGTATCATGGGAGAGATGGTAAAGGGCAGCGTCATCTTCCAGGGCACCGATCGTATCCTTCACCGCTCTCATCGTCTCTATGCCACTTGTTGTCCCTCTTCTTTCTCCTTCTTTCACCCTCCATCAAACCTCCATCAGAGTCTCTTGTCTTATGGTTCTCCTGCCACACTTGTCTTATAGGATTTTTTTATGTTACGCCCTGTTAGCATCATCTGTTGAATAGGTACGCTGAAGATTTACAGCACACGTCTGTTTAAACAGAGATTTGTGTGTTCCCTGTTCTCTTCAGTGATTATTAATCTGTGTGGATGTTGTTCAGATGTCAGTCATCCCTTTAATTGATAGAAGGAAACAAATTGAAGTGATTCACACCATTTGCATTTATATTGGCTGTTTCTCTGTTTCTAATGGGTTTAGTCATCTCTTCACTCACCAGCTACCAGTTTCAGTGGAGCATTTACACCCAAGTAGCTGAGAATGGATGCGGGGCAGTGTGATTTGAGGATAGATTGCTTTTCATCCTAGCAAGTAATTGCCTTCTGCAATTGTAAGCCAACAGACCATATATATCAGTATTTTTAGCCAAATGGTTCAAGGGATTGTAATGCTGCTTTGTTTGTCAGGCCGCAACATTGGTCTCGACTGAAATATCTGAACATCCACTTGATGGATTGGAAAGGACACCCATTGCTCCTAGACGATGTATCCGACAGTACTGACTTTGCTGGTTCCCTGACTTTTTGTTCAGTGCCACCATGTGGTTGACTTCTCTAGTTTTTAGTCAAATGCCCAAGCAGCTATCAAATGGATTGGCATGAAATGTAGTCATCATCTAGCATCACTGACAAATCAGCATTTAAAGTTGTCCTATGTTTCGGTTTAAGACCAAACACCTACACATCAGCTTTTCCATCAGACTTTGTGATGTTTATTTAACTAATTAGAAGGTATTAGCATGCTGGAATGCAAAACTAAGCTGCTCAATCCGATCCTGCTCAACATCAGCATGTTATCATTCTTACTCTAGCATTTACCTCAAAGCACCTTTGCGACTAATAGCCTTGCAAAGCTGCTAGCATGAATGTAGACTCAGTTTTGTTGTGCCGTTTTCCACACTGAGCATTGTAGATATTTATACATGTCGATTTCACGAACCTGTCACTTGATTCTGTAAATTTCCATATGTTCTTCTTATTTACATATGTCCCCATAATGCCACTGGGTTTTTCCATAACTAAGTGTGTTGTCTAGACATCGACCAGTGGAATAAGGTGATAGAGGTTCTCGGCACACCCAGTCTGGAGTTCATGAACCGACTGATGGAGACCGTGAGGAACTATGTGATGAATAAGCCACAGTATCCTGGCGTCAGCTTCGCCGAGCTTTTCCCAGACTGGGCATTTCCTT
This sequence comes from Stegastes partitus, assembly GCF_000690725.1. Classification (NCBI taxonomy): domain Eukaryota; kingdom Metazoa; phylum Chordata; class Actinopteri; family Pomacentridae; genus Stegastes; species Stegastes partitus. Next base: position 223,564 of record NW_007577837.1, on the reverse strand, counting down.
CTGACTCAGAACATGATAAACTGAAGAGTAAGAACTTTGCACACTAACTTGTTTGACTAAACCTGTTTAATTTAACTTTAACTGTCAGATTTATTTTTTTAGTTTCTTTTGGATGCAGTAAAAGTGCGGTTTTTGTCTGCAGTGTACTGATGTAACAAGACATTTTTCAAAAAAACTACAGTGACATAAAAGCTGAAAGCTCCTTAGGCAACTCGTTTGACCACACGAGTCAAAAGAGTTTTTTGTCCTAATCTGTGGCATTTAGAGTTAGACAGCCCTAAAACAAAACAACAAATCTTGACGTTTGCCAGAGATGTTGCCCTGTAACATCACGAGGGAAACTAATACGGTCTCATGAAGACCATTTAAATGAAATGATGTCATAGGCCTGTTTCCATAGTAACACTGCCCTTCCTGTGTTGCCATAACAGCGGGTCAAGCACGGGACTTGCTCTCCAAAATGCTGGTCATTGATCCTGAATGCCGCATCTCCGTAGAGGAAGCCTTGAACCACCCCTACATTCACGTGTGGTACGACCCAGCAGAGGCAGACGCGGTGAGGAAACTGTTCCACTCAAGCGCCAGTGCTCTTTATTAGTGCAGCTGCTGTGTATGACCTTGGTCTTACATATGTATTTCCTTTTGTTTCACAGCCTCCTCCCCAGATTTCAGATAAGCAGCTGGAAGAGCGAGAACACACCATCGAGCAATGGAAAGGTAGGCTTTACAAATACACTTTAGCTTACAACTGCAGTTTAAGTAATGCGACAAGACTCTTTACTTAGAATCAAGTTGCTTCTATATCTGGAAATTTTCTCATGCTCAAGTCCAGACAGAAGTACGGTATCATTAACAATAAAGCCACTTGGTGTAGGTTGCTTTGGCAATATACAAGGCACACACTGTGAAGACAACAAACGAATTCCACAGTCATGTGCTAAACACTAATACAGGTCAGCAAGGTGGGTCAGTGGTCAGCACTGTTGTCTCATATCCAGAAGGGTTTTGGGTTTGAACCTGCTGGTCTACTGGGGCATGTAATCCCTGTGATTTGTGAGTTGTCCAACTTCCGAAGACAAACATGGTAAACAGTGAATCTAAATTGGCTGTATGTGTGAATGTGAGTGTGATTAGTTGTCTGTTTCTTTGCATTAGTCCTGTAAGACTGGAGGTCTGACCAGGTTGTACCTCATCCAATGCCAGCCCAGCCTTCCAACACTGACAGTTTACCTGAGGAATAGAGCTGCTTGAACCTCTCGTGCATCAAATCCGCTCAACAACTTTGTGAAAGAACAAGAAAAAGCTCAGTAATTAATTCTGTGGGTGCAGTTGTGACAGAGAGAAAGAGATACGTCAACAATGCAACAACCTACTTAATGTTGAACTTCATGTGAACTCACCTGTTGCTAAATGTCACAAACCTGCTGAGCTGCCAGCTGCTGAAATTCAAACTGCACACAAATATCTCCTTTCTTTATCACTGGAGCAAAGCTTCTCAGAAGTTTAACAGTGAAAAATCAGCTTGTGTCACCTGCCAAATCATTGGAAAACCCAGTGCAAAAGCAAGGAGACAGGGATGATGAAATTTAACTTAAATTATGGAGCAGTTAACAGCAACTGATGATATTTCCAAGAGCTGATGGCAGAACCAAGGAGGTAATTAGCTACAGTTTCATCATTCTGTACCTCACAGTAACTTTCTGAGTGTAAAGAAGAATAAACATCTAACATTGTCTGTTTCTCCACAGAACTTATTTATGAAGAGGTGATTGACTGGGAGGAGAGGAACAAGAACGGTTTAATGAAAGAAGATTGCTCAGGTACATACATGCGCCGCCTTTATTCATTGTCAGCTGAACATACAGGATGAAGCATAACTAGCTTGAGCTTTAGACAGGTGTCCTAATATATGCAATTGTGGTCACATCTGTTCCACTAAAAACGTACAAGAAATGCAGTGTATTTACTCTGAATATAGTTAATAACCATCTAAACCTTTCACCTCCTGATTCTCTCCATTGTCACGTATCAGATGTGGTGTCCGGTTCAGCCTCCCAGTCCTCTTCAGCCAATGACATCTCGTCCATGTCCACGGAGCATACGTTGGCCTCAGACACAGACAGCAGCAGCATCGACACACTGACGGGACCACTGGACGAGAGTCAGTGAACACAGTCTAACGCCACATTTGTCTGTCTGTCCCCTGTCCATTTACAATATCTGAATTTCAACCATCATCTTCCTTTGCATTTTGTAGCCACTCGTCCCCAAATTTTTGGATTTATTTCCCCCTTTTTCGGTCATGTGTTTTCTTATTTCCACTCTAACCTCAATATACAGGTCTATTTTTCTATTTTCTTTTTCTGTGGGTGGGTCGTGTTGATCCTCTTCATCTTTAATTTTTGTTTTGGACTGCTGCCTATAGGTCAAAGCTATCTATGCTATCTGTTGTGTCAAAAGGTTTATCTTTCTCTTCTTGATGGATGTTTAACTTGATCATGTATATGTGGTGTATGCATCCATATTGATTTTCAAGTTACTAGGAGCAGGTGAGGGATTGTTGTTTTGTTCTCTATGCCTGAAATTTCATAGTTTTATTTTTTTAGCAAATATTAAGTTGAGACCAGAGGTTATCATCATCAAGTTAGAGCAGACACACACTAAACATAGACCACAGCTGCCAGCTGTCCTCATGCATGTTATGCCAAAAAGAACAAAAGCTTAACATAAATTGATTACATCAACTGTCCGATGTCCATCTGATGATCAAACGCTGATATAAAAGTTTGATGGAATCTTTAGCACGCTCAAAGTATTGCAGAGCTCTACAGTGGGCCTTTCTGCACAGTGTTTTTTTTTTTTTTTTTTTAAATAAATTGGCTTGAGTGATGTGGATTTTGAGCTTGTACTCCTGACAGCTAGGGGAAGCTGTGGTTGCAGTGTTACAGTTTTATTTCCTATAATGTACTGTATGTATGTAAAGATGTCAAGACCTCATTGTGACTGTAGACCCTTTCATTACGAATAGATAAGGTGTGCTTGTTTTGTTAAGAAATCCAACATATCTGTAGAGCTATATATATATTGCAATCATCCCTATTTGACTTAAGGTACTGACGATCAATGTGTATATCAAAAGAAGATCATAATCCTGTAAATCTGGAAGAGGCAAAAAGATCCATGTAGTATTTATTTTTGTGTTCTTGCAAAATGTTGCACACAACCACAGTGAAGCCCGTGAAAACAAAGCGTCTTGTCAAAACATTGCATTGACAAATAAAAGTACGGGCTGCTCCTTTTCTAAACCATTCCATTAGAGCTGGAAACAATACAAAATGACTCATCAAATCAGACAACATGTAAAATACATGTAAAGGCCGTAAAACACAAGAATGATGTTTTAACATGCATGAATGTGTTAACGCCTATAAGATACAGTAGTTCTTGTTATAAAGAGAAATCTGTTCAGGTCCGTTCTTTTCCTTACAGTACCTTGATGTTCTTGGTTCTGAAAGCCTGTTTGAGAGATGTTGTATTTTTTGCCTTGTAAGCCTATATGTGTGCGTGTGTGTGTGTGTGTGTTATCAAAATGTACTGTGCAGCACTCTTCCTTATTATCTCCGTTGAATCATCCTTAAAGACGTCAGTTGCCCCGACAGTAAAGGAAAAGTCTGTGGCGAAAGTTTGCCTAGCGACAAAAAGCAGACGTGGTTTCAGACGTGAATGAGACTTTGGACACTTTTGAGTCCCGAGTCCGAATCTGGACTTTGCAACTCAAGATTGAATCTTTAAAGATGAACCTTGGAAATGGACTGTGGTGCTGCTTTTTGCATAACTGATTGCACAGTGTGATGGACATGCAGAAATATGACACTACAAAGTCAGTGAGGACTTATGCAACATGTTGTACACAACCATGACCTTATTCTTTCAGTCATGCCTTAAATGACCCAAGGAGTGGCCAACTCACTCTCTAAAATCTTATCAGAAAAGGACGCCATTGTACACACTGTACATCTCACAGTTTGTTCCTGCTTTTATTTCCAGAGATGTTCTATGTGATTGCAATGACCACAATATTATCACTTGGCCAACATCTTTTGCCCATACTCAACTAATAAAGTGGACATCAGTGATTGTTTTTTTTTTTTCTTTCATTGATGTTGTTTTGTGTAGTTCTGAGATTCTTTATGAGAAAATAACTGTACATCGCTTAAACCCTTCCCAACTCGGAAGGAAATGTTCTACACAGTGACATATTACTATAAACAACCCTAGCTAGAGGTTATAGACCAGCCTGTCTTGTGCCTTTTTTTTTTTTTGTTAACTTCCTCATTGCACACGTTGTTCATCCCGTCAAACAACATACACATAATCTTTTCTCAAAAGCTCTTGACAATGTATTCTGTCTTCTTTGCCTCGTTGTTGAGCTCTCCGAAGGTGTCAAAGAACTGCTCCATCTCCTTCTGCAGCGTGGCGTTGCGTAGTTCCGCAGCAGCTCGGGCCTTTTCAGACTCCACAATCTTAGTCTGGACAGCCTGGTACCAGTGCCGCTGCTGCGTGAGGTTTGTTTTCAAGCGAACAACCTCTACCTGCAGCTCCTCATTTCTGTGCTCTAGGCTGATGATGCAGAAAGAAAAGAAAGGTGGAAGAGAGGAAGGACAAGATTAAAATGACTGGGTCTGTGTCAAAGGCTGGCGAGATATTTATGTTGGTAGTTTTACTGTGCTTGATATGGTTAGAACAGCTATCTAAGAATAATACACTGTTGAATTTAATCTACCTACTTGTCTATCTCCTTTTTTTACAGCCTGTATTAGGCTAAAAGAATTGTCATATTCCCTTGTCCTTGCCAACTAGTACCAATGCGTGACCTTACACTGAGACTTGCTCTATCTATATCAGTAATAAATGAGGTATGTGTTGTGTCTAGGTCAGCAGCATGGCCCCTTAAATTAGCTCTCTTTCCAGTGTCATGAGCTCTTTTCTATATGTCAACCACACAGGCTGTGCTTTTTTCCATTTTATACTAACCAGCTGTTTATCTGTACAAAACAGGATCATTTATAGTATGCCTCATATAGACAAAGTAAATGTGTCCGTTTCCACTGTCGACTGAAAAAACAGCTGTGGCTAAACGATACATACATAGCTGCATTATTTTAATTAATAAAACCAATCTTTGTAGCCACGTGGGAGACTTGTGGGAATCTTTAAAAGAATGTAATCAGCTGTTGGTGCTCTCTGAACTAAACAGGATATAGGGTGAAGGTTGGAGTCAACTGAGGAATCAAAGCAGCACAGCTGAGTGGACGCACACGTTTTCTGGGCCTGGGAACATTGCGTTCACCGAAAATACACCACAGGCCGGAAAATTCTCAAGTCAGTGAACTGAAAGTGTAACACTTAAGCCTGAAGCGTAAGCAAGTTATATTCAATACATTGCTTTTGTCTTTTACATGGCGTGACTAATCTGTGCAAATGATTATGTGTGTTGTGTAGTTTGAAATAGAAATGCAAAGCTAAAATTACCTGATTATCCGAGCCTCATATTCCTCCCTCTGTCTGACTATCTGCTGCTGGAGGCTTGTGAGGAGGCTTCGAAGAGCGCTGGCCGAGGGGTCAGCCAGGGGTACCGGAGGGGGCACCCTGGGAGACCATGATGGCTGCTTTGGGGCTTCAGCACCCAGAGCAGGTTTACTCTGGCACAGCTGGGGGGAACTCGCTGTAAGATGTTCTGGAGAGGACATGGTGGGCTGGGGATGCAGCATCAGGTCCCCCTGCATAAATCCACAGGATCCTGAGTCCAGCTCTGGCTCCTGCTCCTTGTCTTGGTCCTGGTTACTAGCTCGACTTTTAGCGAGGACAATCTCACAAGAGGACCAGGGGCTCCTCTCTTCGCTCACATCGTCACCCTCCATCAGTCCCTGGATCTGCTCAGGGGCCCATGCTTGGTACATCTGCTCCTGCAAGTGTTCCTGTAGGTTAGTTTCCATGTCAGAGACTTCCTGGAGGCTGTCGGTTGCTACAGCGTCGGAGAGGTTGTCGTACAGAGACAGAGCGCTGCAGTGTTCCTCACTCTGTGATCGACTGGGGCTCTGGTTCAGACGAGCTCTGTCCTCTGCTCCCCAGCTACATCCCTGTTCTCCTCCTCTATCTCCTCCTCTTGCTCTGTTTATGCCTGGGCCCTGCTCTGCTTCCCAGGCCAGTCTTCCCAAGCCTCCTCTACAGCTGCAGTAGCTGTGACCTGGCCAGATGCCAGGCCCTCTTCCCCCGCCGACCACTGCCTGAACCTCAGCCACAGCTGGGGCCAGAACAGGCAGAGGGCTGCAGGAGCCTGGGAGTCTGGTTACGGCAGGGCACACAACCCTACTTTCCATTTCCTTTTCCCTGGCCCTCTCTCGCTGGGCAAAAGGTGGGCAGTTGTCGTACAGGGGGTCCGTGGAGCAGGAGCTGGCTGTGGTGGGGGTCTCAGTAGGAAGACAGTGCAGCTCCATGATCCAAGAAGGCACATGAGGGTGCTGAGAGCCTTAGATAACTGCCCTCCCCTTTTCTGTCTGCTGTAATTTGGGATTAAAGGCTGGGATTGTGGATCTGTGAGCGTGGTATGGAGCCTCGTCTGTGCCAGGTGCTGATGTGTCGTGGGCTGAGGAAGATGTAGGAGCCCTCCTCCCCTTTGGCTGGCTCTCTGCTGTGCCTTTGACGGTACTGCCTAATGGTAGACAGGTTGTTATGTGTATGTGTATGTGTGTGCATGTCTTTAAGCAGGACTGACATCAGCTGTTACTTTAGCAGAGCTTCTGGGGGAGGGACCAGGGTGTAATATAGTCAGGCTCATTCCTAAAGACAGTCACACATAACTGGAACCACAGAAATAGATGGTGGCCATGGGCACAAAGTGTGAAACACACACAATCAACGTCGTAATCTGCACACAATATTGGAGCGATAAGAACACACAAGCTTGAAGTTTGGATTTTTGATCATATAAAATGTTCTACATTTACAGCCAGTTTCCAAGATATAGATTAAGCCTAGTTCTAGTCTCAAAGAGAATAACCTTTGTAAAAAGTTTCTAGCCAAGGACTGACCTTAATCCATGTCTGGGAGCCTTAAAGAAATGTTACATTCCAGCAGATCAATATTAAAGCACTCAATCTGTACCTTCCTCTCTCTGTCTGGCTGTGGTCAAACTTTAACAGGTGGAATCTCCTTCATTTATCTGATCTGAGAGCTGCACAGCACCAAAAGAAGGAAATGTCATCAGAAAGACTCAGATGACAAATCACAGAAGATGTGGCTTTAACCCACGGCGTATGGGAAGGAGGGGAATTGCAGCAGGCGTAAAGGAAAAGTTCATTTTCAGACGAACAGCTAAAACAAACAGTGGAGAGGAGGGATAGGAAACTGACAAGGAGGAAAGAACCTGCTGAATGGACACAAACACATGATAGACACGCTCACCAACACAACTTTGAAGGCAAGTACATAACAAACCACAAGGTGGCGCCATAGACAACATTATGAAAAGGATTTTTTCTTCAATGGGCGGTGTACCACAGAATCATTTAAGGTTTCTTGAAGACGAGGATTGTAAAGTGTTCAGAGCAACGTGATTTAATTATCTTCCCCAATTAATTTATTTTAGATTAAACCCTACATTTATTTGCTTAACATTAATTCTCTTTCAAATTAATATTTTTTGATTATCTGTTTTTTCCTAATCACCCATTTATTGGCTCTGTTTTCAGAGCTTAATAAAGACCAGATAAGCCCCACTGATCCACTATTGATCTAGGAGTGACGTGCTCCCTCCACCATGAAGGAGACACTATCAACGGCATTTCCTCAGGAAACATCCATACATGCTTCTTTTTTTTCCCCGCTTTGTCCTTAAATCCCCTCCAGCACAGGGTTCGACAGGACGTGCCAGATCTCACTTATTTAACGGCATGTGCCACTGAAGAGTGCTTCATTTTGAGAGCACTGATTTACTCTAAATTACTGAGGACAAAGTGTTTCACGAAAGCCTTGAAGTGTCACCACAGTGTCTCACATTTCGAGGATGTGCTGCAAGCTTCATTTCTGCGCGGGCACATTAAGCAGTCAGTTATCCGTCAACACTGATAAAGCTCCACGTTTATCTGCCCTGTGTGAACCACCCTACTTCCTTCAAGGCTGCGCAGACCAAGAAGAAATGTCGTGTCTGTTTGTAGACGTGCATTGTGGGGTTTAAATGTGGGCAATTTCCTAAAGCACTTTTCTGCTTTTCAAAAATCCACTTTGTGCCATCCTGATCAGCCCGAGAAGATGCTTTGGAATAAAATGTTGTTGCCAAGGTAATACTAGAAATTGTTCCAAAATGTCACCACTGAGACAACAGGGGCAACAGAAAGAGAACGATCAGCTGGAATATCTGACATTAGCACTAATCCCTCTCGTATCCCTCTGAGGGTCCACCCTGACCTTCATCTGTCATTGAACAAAGGATGACCAACCTCGTCGTCCGCCCTCACCCTGAACCCTGTGACTTATCGCAGCTTGATCTTCACCACGCAGAGGTTAAGCTTCCTTCTAGACCCCTTATCACCCCATCCCACCGCTCTCCCCCGTCCTTCTATACTTCCTGTACATCTGCGTAGTTGTTTGTAGCCATGACGACAGAATCCATAGCAACGCAGATCCCCATGGTGCTAAATAATAAAGGTGAACGTATAGGGGGTGGGGAGGAGGGTCTCGCTGGCTATTTTAACAAGTGTCTCGATGGAGAGTAATTGAGAAGGGCCCTTGTTAACGAGAGACAGGGTCTGCTCAACAGGAGAAGCTCCTCAGTGCAGCACACAGCCATCTTCTCCTTCAATATCTGATGGCTACAGGAAGCAATATGTGTTCGGTCCATGGCGCATATTCATGACTGGATGCAAAAGTAAAAAAATAAGATCAACAAAAAGTGTGGCTGTGGATGCTGTGTGGAGAAGTGATGAGGAATCAAGCAGATAGCAAGAAACCTGGACTGTCAAGGAAGGAAGAGAGATAAGGGTAAAAAAAAAGAGAAGGCAGGCAGGTTTGTGTATAATGCAAGTCGTGTTTTCCTGCATGCAGGTGTGTTTTTGAGAGATTAACATCCCTGCCTTTCCTTTCTCTGATCCCCATCCTCCCTCTGTGTGGGTGCTCTACAGCAGCTGAGCTACCTGAACAGATGCAGTTCCATTGCTGTTTACTCACATTTTACTCAGTAAGCATGAATTACCACCATCCTCTGATTTTATGCAGATGTCTCCTTGAGGTTATGTTTCCAAAATGATGCTCCATTTCTATTCTAGTAAAATCAAATATTTCTCTCAGTATTGGTCATTTAGATTAATTTTCTCATACTTGCACCAACTATACTAACGAAACACTCTACTATAAAAAAAAATAGTCATAACTGCCCTGCGTTGTTACTTTAGGTTGTGTGTTTTCAGCCCGCCACTAATTTTACCTCAAGAAGAAGACTATATCTTGATGACTTTGTTTCATTTCCTTCTATGTGCAATGTCTATGGAAATGTTGAGAATCACAGATGCCAAGTTTCTTTATGCTGGACTTAGTTTAGCGCAAATAATCTTACATGATGTGTTTTATTTTGAAAAGTAAGACATGTGCAGATATTATTTATAACCCTGTGTGAGAATACCCAGGGCATACATGGGTGACAGGTCCTTAATTAGCCCCCAGAATAGCTTCAGCGCTTCTTATCATTAGGTTCTCCACATCTATATAAGTTAACAGAGAGGATGAACGCTGTGCTTACAAATGTATTCCGCCATTTGTCGTTTGGGCACTTGCGTCGTCATGCGATGCATTCACCAATTCCACGAGCAGTGCACTTTGCAAAAATTTGTATTACATTATCCATTTATGTGGAGCTCAGGGTTGACTCTTGCACCATGTTTTCAAAATGTGATTTTAAACCAGACCTTGTTGAAGAGAGTTGAACTCTAGGTCATGTCTTTGTCTCATCGCCATCCATTTAAAACAAGTGCCTGTTTCAAGGTTTCATCCATCGCAGTGGATTATTTGAGAACACCAAGAGGGTGTCTTCAGGCAACAAAAGGCTCACATGGACGCACACCCCTGCTCTGTCTGTTCTTCCACAGGCAATCCCACATAGATGTATGTATTCCACATGTGCGTCACTGGTATCCATGTGTGGGTAGGTCATGATGCTGACATGCTAAATTGGATTATACAGCTTTTTTTAAAACCACCTCTCCGCTGTATGCATCCTCAATTAAAACCCTCAACACACTTTAACTTCTGACACGTTCACGCCTCTACGCGAGTGTCCACGGGCTCTATAGTTTCATTATAGCTCACATCATTACCATTTTGATTAGATAGCTCTTACTATCGTCTCTTCAGGCAGCTGTGGGATGTGATTATCTACCCAGTAATACGACAGTATGCATTTGTTTGCTGGATTTTTTATTTTTTTTCTCTCATCATGGAGCATTACACATTTTGACAGACAATTAACAAACCTGGCAGAGTAACCATGGGAACAACTTCTTTTTAGAGTAGACAGGACTGGAGTGAGCGCGCAGGAGCAACGTCTTTAGCAACTTAACTGTCTGACTGCAGCCCCGAGCAACCGATGCATGTGTTATATGTATATACGCACCCTCTATTTGCATCACGCAGCTGTCGTCCCAGAGCAGGGCGAGACAGATGTTTACTCGAGCTGAAAATGAGATTGAGGGAAAGAGAATTTCGCTGGAAATCCCTTTTGAGCTCAGGTGTTATAAAGGCGTCCTGCTGTCAAATTCCTGGGTGGGGAGAGGAAGAGGAAACCTGTGCAGCAGCGAAAGGAATAAAGAGAATTGTTACAAAATTCTTGGATGGACGGAGAGAAGAAGCAACAGAGGAGGAAGCAAATTCTACAGAGTAGAAGTGAGGTAGCAAAGTAGAAAAGCTACGAGGGATGAAAATATTTGTGTGAGTGGAAAGAAAACAGAGCAGCACGTGGGCCAAGAGATAGGAGGTAGAAAGAAAAGCGGCGGTGATTTGATGACTTATTCAGGGTTTCTCTGGAGCTCTCTTCCAAGGATCTCTTTGAAAAGGAGCGTGTTTGAAGTGTCTGCATATGTGATAGTCTGTCTGTCAGTGGGAGGTGGAGCAGGGGGGGTGGCAGAACAGACAGAAGGACAGATACAGAGTGTGAGGAGGTGTGATAGCGAGGGAAGAAGGAGAAGGAAAAAGGAGCTGGAAATAGAGGAAAGGCAGAATATCAATGCTTTTCTCTGCTCTGCGGAGGCCTCAGCAGGTACCGGCAAGGTTAGAAGTGATCTTTTGCTCTTGATTAGTGGTGAAAAAAAAAAAAATGCTAAAGGAATTCAGGAGAGCAACACGGGATGGAAAATGTTCAAAATAGCCACAAGGAAGTAATGCAATAAAGAGAAGGATGGAAGAGGAATTTAAAAATGAGCTAATCAATAGAAAAAGTCAAACAATAGCAATGTTTTAAAGCTGGGAACTGGTGTAATTGTACCTCAGTCGTAGCTACGGGGACGATCATGCCATTGTGAAGAGTAAGGACATGTCCGAGCTTCTAGCTGGCTAATGGGCAAACAGAGGCCTGACAGTTTCTCAGTTTAACAGGACAATCTGGGCTCACAGCGTTGGCTCCCAGACGCACGGGCTATATGTGTGTGTGTATGTGTGTGTGTGTGTGTGTGTGTGTGTGTGTGTGTGTGGCTGAGCACACATTTGAAACGCGTCCAGCTCCGCGCCGAACCTCGGGGAAAAACTCGCCTCATTGGCCAGCCCCGCCGTTGCCGTGGGAGACAGCTGATTGGGTCTGGGAGAGTAAACAATGGGATGATGGGAATGTTCAACGTGAGGGTCAGCGGTCATCAGGGTGGATTACACACAGGAGTTTTCACTTTTTTTTTTTTTTTTTTTGTCCAGCTACAGTGCAGGAGTCACACGCTGCAAGTTTATTTTAATGTAAATTCATTCAAAGCTGCCTTTTATGAACACATTATTCTTGGCTTTTTCCCCACAAGTGTGTGGTTGTGTGTGGTTGTGTGTGGTTGTGTGCGGTAGTGCTGAGGCAGCACTGCTTGTGTACACTGACCAGGTTAGCAGGTCTTCGTGCAGCATGTGTACGACACCGGCTTTAACGACGGTCCCTTTCTATTTATAAGAGAAAGCCACAGCTCATATTTATTTATACAACCGATACACAGTGAGATAGCAGCACTGAGGGCTGTTATGCTGCAGATAAACAGGGATATGTGTATTTATGAGCTCCTGGTTAGTGTGGCTTCATAAAGGGACACTGGGAGACTGCAGTGCTTTGTGGATTTACATTTGTGCATCTCAGTGATCTCTGTGCTTTTACATACTACAGGGGTTTTAACAGGAAACAGAAGACCGATCATAATAACTCTGCAGGTCGTGATTGTAATTTTGCTGATGGTGTGTGGCATGTTTGTGTGTGCCGTCCATGTGTTTCTATTGCCAGGGCTGCCAGGCTCCCATCCCCCTCTGAGAACGGTGGAAGAAGGCCATTTCTGTGCTGTTTACACTGTAAACGGACAGGAGCCGTGCCTAGCTTTCATTATTGTAGCCGACACACAGGCCCACTGCAGCTCCGTCTCAAACATCAATATACTGTACGGGCTCAAGTTCTTCTCTCAAAGCGGAACTCCACTTTATTACAACTTGTTTTGACCATCATTTCTGTCCTGTAGCTGCAGAAATCTGGAAACAAAGCAGCAGTTTATCCAGATTATCCATCCACTTGATTTTAAAGTAAGGTGGGGGTTCCCTAAGTGATGTAGTGATCCTCTTGTAGGACATCCCTGTTGTCTTAAAGCCCTAATCAGACACAGGGTACAGAACATTACTGGCTTCATCAATCTGTAGTGGCATTCTGTCATTCAGACATCGGTCACTTTTACATTAATGTAATGCTTTATTCAGACAAACCCATCACAGTGAAGTAGAGACTCACAAAATGTATGAATGTTTGTCAATCACACAAGATTGGACAAGTGACATAATGCATAAAAATGCCCAAATTAACAAATGACTAAATCTAAACTAATGGCAAGCTTAGCAAACTGTCCAAATAACACTGACAATTTTAACTACTACTTTATCAACAGCCAAATAAAAATAACCTGAATGATTGAATGGACTTTAGGACAGCTGCTATGTAACAAGTTATTTACTGCAGCTAATAAACAGATAAACAATAACCCTGTGGCACAACTCACCTGTCTGATCCTGACCGATCCTGTCTCTATGTTTGAGATAATATATATTTATAATTAACAGAGTTTCTGCTGTTGTTGTGCATGCATAAATATGTTCAGCTGTCTTGCTTTGAAGACTCATAGGAACCCTGTTGCTGCCTGATGCCGCAAGTATTTAATAAACTCAGAGGAAAGACAGCTAACAGCTGGAAGCAACAAACTTAACTCAAATCCCATTAACGTTTTGTCAGAACCTGGATTATTATGAGTCTCAATAGTCTGACCTGTTCCAATCTGTTTTCATTGCAGTAAAGTTTCATTTTTATGGACATTTCAGTTAGTAATGGATGTAAAATTGAGGAGCAAAAGGTATTTTTTGATATCGGTAGTAAACTGACTCTTTGACCCTCTTGTGATGTTTTGGGTGATGAAATGTGGAAACGTCTTCCTCAAGTTGCTTCACGCAACATGTAGTAATTATGATCTTGTAACGTGACGACATGCGGACTTTTGCTGTGTTAAAAGTGATATTACTGGGTCGGACCTTTGCGACTTTTATAGCAAGGCGAGTAAGGTGAGTCCCATACCTGAGACCGACAAATTCAGACACCGTCATATCACCGGAATGGGGTGCATGTCTGAAGGGGGCTTAAGACGCCGTGTAATCCCAAAGATCCCTGTTTGATTCATGCTTTGGTGCATATCATGTATTTTGTGGTTGATTTGTGTCTCCACAAGGAGACTGCAGGTCAAAGAAGATTTTAGCAGTGAACCATTAGCATGACGGCTACAGCGTTATTATTGGCAATAAAATGGAAATGACAAACCACATGATGTGAAACTGGAATTTTTAACATCAATGTGAGGAAATGTAAAAATATATTGAGAAAAGGGCACAAGGAAGGGGAAGTGTTGCGTGAAATAAAAGGGGGAAGCTGTTGCACAAACGAACGCTGCTGCACATAGAGTCAAACATTAGTTGACACGCATCATAAGAGAACCATGTGCCTGCTGTGTCACGCTACATTCTGTATCTAACAACTGCATACATCTCATTATAAGCCAAAGCATTTCTATCTCATCTTTTCACTTCCTCGTTCTCACTGTGACACCTACTGTGTGGTGGCAGGAATTTGTATTTTAAATGTTGCAGAAAACATACATCGTTCATGTCAAGTGATTTTAAAGATATCACGGCTCGCATGAGATTTTTTTGTGCTATGTGACAACCTGAGCAGAGTATGAATGATACTGAACTTTCACATAAGAAAACGTTATGATCGACTTTACTTCCCATTCATCGAAATACGATTGTTTTGTTCAGTGTCAGACACTGATAATAGATGTTTACTTCCTGATTAACCCTCTGAACACCAAGCAGTTTATGTCTGTTTTCTGCTCCTGTCACAACTGAAATCAGCATATACAACATTTTTTCATAATCAATACTTGGAAAAAAAAATATGGTGCAGCTACACAATGTTACGGAGCCCTGGAAGGGACATGGAGAAAGAAGTAAAACAAGGAGAGGGGGAAAAAAAAAAAAAGAGGTGTCTTTTGCTAGATCTCACAAAACTTTCTTGGGATCTCACAATAATTTTTGTGAGATCTCACAAAACTATGGATATATATACTTCTGGGTCTTTTTGTTAGTATGGAGAAACGACAATGGAGGACACCCACCCGTAAAGAGAGTGTACGGGTGGGTGTCCTTCATTGTTGTTCCTCCATACAGACAAAAAGACCCAGAAGTATATATACCGAGATCTCGCAAAAGATACCTCTATTTTTTTTTTTTTCCTCTCCCTGTTTTTGTTTTTCTCCATATCCCATCCGGAGCTCTGCACAATATAGATATCTAATGAACTACATTTTAATTTGTTTTCATACATTTATACTTGTTCTGTGCAAACACACGGCCTGCAGTTCAACCCAGTTCAGCTGAAAACTCCCACATCACATCGTAGCTGAGTCACTAAACGCTTCTCAGTTGAGCAGAGGAGCCAACATTTTGCTTTTGTTTTTTTACAGTCTGGTTAGAGCTAATGGTTAATTTTAATGGAGTACTGTTGAATGAAACATATAGAATAAAGTGATTTTGATTAAATACAATGATTTTAAGTTTAGATTTAGTGTTCCGATGAAAAGGCACATCACAGTTGACTAGTTCAAGAATTGTCGGAAAGTTGAAAATGACAACTTTCAATTAGTTTAGTTTTTACATTTTCTGTCTCTGATGGATGGGAGAATCTTTCCGAGTTTTCTTTGAAGACAACAAGCCTTTCAAACCCGCTGTGTGTCTTGTCCTGTTGAACCCAGCGACAAACTCAATGTATGAAAAACAAATCACTGAGTCGTGCTGAATAGAGCTCAGTTGAAGAGTGCCACCTTCATCTTCTCAAGCATAAATAAAGGACTGTTATGTAGATAAGTAAGGTCACCTCGTGTATGCTTAATATGGGACACTTGCCTTTTAAATCTGGCGGCAGGTTTTTAAGCGTGCAGCGGGTCAAAAGTTAGACACACAAGCTGCTATGGTTTTCCCTTAAAAGCTTGATTTCTTTTCCCATCCGTCCGTTTTCTTCGTATACGTCTGTTTGTGCCCCACCGCCGTCTGCTGTGCAGTAGCTGGTGTGCAGAGAAGGAGAGTGGATGAACTAGAGAGCGAGATTGGAAAGCAGAGATGAAGTTGGGTGAAAGTAACACTAAGAAGAGCCAGAGGCATATGCTGAGTGTCTCTATTTCACACCACTGTCTCCCTCAGTGGGAGGGCTGATGATCGCATACTCAACTGTCTGCTTCGGTGTGTGATTCTGTGCACCTACCAGTTCCAGCCCTGCAGGCACAGACGTTTGCTATCTATAGAAAGACTGCTCCCTCTTTAATTCATGCTCACTGAAAACTTGTGCTACAAATGACAATAATAAAACATTCACAGAGCAATCATTTGCTGCCTTCTCTGGGTAGTCATTCACATCCGTGTGAAGGATATGGGGAGGTTTTACGATGCACAATAGGAAGCTCTATACTCCATCTGTCACAGCTAATTCCCAAACCATTATCAATCCCTCCACAAGAAAACATTCAGGTATAAATAGGATCTTCCTCAAGATGTGGTTACGAGTGAGGAGGGAGCCCATAAAGCAGAGATTTAGTAGGCAGAGGCTGTTCTTTTAATGCACCTGCTGCTGCAGAGACCCACATTCATCAGATACTCTTTAAATTCTCTCACACAATGACAGGAAATAGGCTCATTCAAGCTTACAGAGAATCCATATAAAATCAAATTATTGAATATAATACTCTGCTTCTCCCCCTGCTCTGTCTCTATCTTTTTGTCTCTCTCCTTCGCACAGATGAGCTCTCTCTCTCTCTCCCAGCTCTCTCCTCCCAAATTCTACTCTCTCTTATCCACGAACAGGCTTTCTGAAGATTTCGCGATTTGGTTCCCATCAGGAAATATGTCAGGCGGAACAATTGATATATTCTTTCTATTTGCATCAGAGAGAGGGACAAAAAAAAATGAAGGAGGGTAGTAATTTGCTTCTCCGTGCAGAGAAGGAATCATCTTAGACTCTTGTTGGATGTGACGTCCATTTTCACTTTGTGCACAATGAATGAAGAGAAAGAAAGAAAGAAAAAAAAAGAAAGGGACATTTTGATCTATTTTTAGAATGACAACATTGGTCGGTGAAATTGCACAACAGCGCGAGGGTCATTATAAAGTCAGTTCAAATCCGGTCCGCACCATTAATACTCACCATTGGCAGTGATGTACAGTATTATTACGTGCTGCATGGCCACAAGGCCACAACACTCACAGTGCCATCTGCAAATTATCCTTATCACACCCATTACAGCCTTGTTACATGGCAGTTAAGAGGCTTTAGTGTTGCAATTGTCTCGCTTGTTCTCTTCCTCTTTTCGCTCTTGCTTGCCTGCTGTAACACTGTAATTTCCCTTTGAGAATAAATAAATAAATAAAGTTATCTATCTATCTATCTATCTATCTATCTATCTATCTATCTATCTATCTATCTATCTATCTATCTATCTATCTATCTATCTATCTATCTATCTATNATCTATCTATCTATCTATCTATCTATCTATCTATCTATCTATCTATCTATCTATCTATCTATCTATCTATCTATCTATCTATCTATCTATCTATCGCTGAAACCTTGTTTGGATTTGATATGATTTGTGGGATTTGTGAGTCACATCTGCTGTTTTTTTTTTTTCAATCTGTGGATGTCAGCTTCAGCTCTCAGTGGCAGGACTGAAGTGTATTCCATTCCTACATACAGATACACTTTGGTACTTTGACAGTACAGTACTGTCTTTTACCAAATATCAGACAACCATATTGTGTTTGCTCTGTTGAACCCAGCGACAGACTGAATGATGCCTTCATCGTCATTTCTGTAGAAGGTTAATAAAGAGGTGGGTTTTTTTTTACATAAGTGAAGTCCTTTTTGTGTGTGTTTGATTTGGTTTTATTGGCAGCTTTTATTTTGCCGCAGAATTTTATCTTCTTATTGGTTTGATGCAATCCGTGTTGTAAACACCACGTTTCATTTGCGAGACATTTTATTTGGTGCAGTGAAATCCTGAAGAGATTTTCAAAACTAAGGACACATGAATTGTGCCATAATGTCATAATATTTTTATTCACGGAGCGGGTTGTATACAGAGGGCGTTGAGATGTTCCTTGCAATTCATCCAACACGTGTTTTCAAGCAGGCTGGAGTAGCTGGAGGTCTTATTTAGACTTAGAGTTTCTTCTTTTCCCACTTGTTCTTCCTTTACAACTCTATCAAGGCCCATTTTTGTCGCATTAACTGAGAGGTATCCTCTTCCCTTTGGTTTGTATAATTGCTTTCTGTGTTTCGTAAGAGGCTTCATTAAAGGAGAGGCAACACCCAGTCTCACACACCCATAATGACTATTCCCCTGGATCTTATTAGGCCTCGTATTCAGGAAATCAATGAGGACCTAGAGAAAGATTACAGAGACGTCTTACCCTGATCAGCCAGCGGTTAAAGATGAGATGTGTAGTCATTATTTAACCATTAGATCCACATCGAGACATGCAAGGAGCAGGGGAGGCAACAAGCCAGTTCCAGACAGAGTGGGAGTAATGATGGGAGAGAGAGGAAGAGAAGGAAGATGGGAGGAAGGCTACAGAGTGATGTCAGAGAGAGGAAAATCTAAATTAGCCAATTGAGGAGAGCTGGAGGGAAGAGGAGAGACGAGGAAACGGACGGAGAGAGAAATGCATTGGGCCAGATTTCTCTAAAGGTTCCTTTCACACTAGAGGAGCCCCACAGGCTTCCGTCGCCTCTGAACCGTTTTTGAGGGAACTATTATTTTAGACAGTTTGATTTCCTAAACCAAGATTCATCGCTTTTATATCCAAGAAACTGGATTCAAAAGAGCACATCCCAGTATGTGCGCAGTATGAAAATGTGTCCGGAGCTTTTCCAAAGGGCTGTGATATGATTCGGCCTGTCTCCTATCAATAGTATTTTACAGACAAAAGAGAAGCCCACGCCACCCCCTCCTCCCACTTCCACTCTCGGTCCTAATTCCTCCCCCGCTGCCGGTAGTCATTTCTCAACTATCCATTAACTGCACCAAATAGATGCCTGCAGGAGGAGAGGGAAAGGTCCTCACTCTGTTAAAGAGATTTTCTGAGAGATGGAGGGACATGGGGGAAAGGAAGGAGAGTTGGGCAACAATGAATGAGGCAGCGGGGAGAACGGGTGAGGAAGAAATGGCTTTAAAAATGGTAGATTGGAGGGAAGCGGGAGGAGGCGAATGGAGGGTATTCAGCATGGAGAAAATAACTGGTATTCTGTACGTGTGACCTACTTCAACCATGTCAGTCGCTGCGTTCCTCATGGCCATTTCCTTGTTCCTGGTCACTGATTAACTCACTGTACGGTCTCGTATTCACTATGCATGAGGTGGTGCCATCAGTCAGAGCGCTTCACTGTCTGCAGGAGATACGCTGCAGCTATTCTTCTACAGGAGAAAAGAAAAGCAATAAGGTAGAGCGAGACCCGCCCCTTTAAAGCCGGCAAACGTTTCAAAAATACTGATATTATTTTATTAGTTCTTTTTGTAAAATAAAAAAATAAATGTGATTTGGGGAGGTGTTTCAGTCTATAATTTGAGCTCAATGGGTATTGTTGTACTGTTCTACTGGAAATTACAATTAAAGTGCCCTATCATTTTAGATCAACTAAATCACCGGCTGTATTGTTCATATTCAAAGGCTACGCTTCTGATGAGATTTTACACTCTCCTGACTCTGCTGTAGTTGTTGTGTGCTAATGAAAATAACCTTATCTTGGTTTAATGAACACATTTAGTACATTTTTACTCATCGTATATTTTACACTTTATTGTGCAGTTTGTACTTCAGTTGTTGTTGTTGTTGTTGTTAACATTATTGGATATTTCTGCTTATTTATTTACTTTTTGTGGATCAATGAAGTATTCTATGCTATTCTGTTCTACTCTGTAACAAGCTGCTCACGTTACTGCTAAATAATATTAATAACAGCAACAATAATGATATCAATAGTTTTTTGTATTTTAAAAAAACACTTTAAATTGTAAAAACAATCTCAAAGTGCTATAACTGGAATAAAAACCCGTAAAAATAAGTAAAAACACAACAGCCAAAAGGCATTAAGATTTTAAAGATGAACATGTCTCCTAAAAAAGAAAGGTTTTCAGTCCCTTTACAATAATACAGTACTGACTGAGTATTTATTTACTAACAGAAACCTCTATTGTCATGTTTTCAGTTTGTCAGAACCAGCAATGACACAAACCCTCAGTGGGGAAACCTCAAGAAACAAAACTGAAGAGCTATTAGAAAGAACAAAATGACGTCTATAGGAAACCCAACAACCACTTGGGATCTTTTGCCGAACATTTCAAATCTGTAATCACATCCTGCTGTGGCTACACAGTTTGGAAGTTTTTCTACAAGGTTTAGGAGTTTGGTTTTGCTTCAATGTAAAGACAAATAGTGAGGTCTGCCTCTGATGTTGGGTGATAAAGCCTGGATCACATTTGAGTTCATCCCAAAACAGGAATTTCGACCATTTAAATTTTTCTGCACCAATTACATCCATTTTGTCGTGGTCCTCTCACAGGGCTGGAACAGTAAAGTACTGTTGCCTCAAAGTGTAAAATATGATCAAAAGAGTTCTCTTAATTCCAACAAAGGGGCTTAGCAACAACAAAACGACACTAGAGGCTGCATGTTTTTAAGGACTGAAATCTGACCCAGGCAGTCCAGATGGAGTCATAGAAGAATGCCTGTAAATGTGGTAAAACTTTAGATGCTGCTCATGATTTATGTGCAATTTTGCTGTAAGAATTAGGTGCAAAATAAAAACGCCTATTAGTTCCTGCTGGCACTTAGATGTCAGTAAAGTGGGAGCAGCTATTTGGAGAGCAGGGACATAACTACTGGGAGTTTGAGAGAAACAAATTATAGTCCACTGTAGATATTTTAAAAATATGGGGAACCTACAGGGTACAGTACAGTGGGAAAGAAAACAGCCTGCATAAGTACTTACAAAAATACTTAAAGTAGAATTTTCTTTTCTTATTTTCTCTAAAATTGTTGCTCTTTTGTTTTTTGTTCCTCATACCTTTTTTCTTTTTCTTCCTTTTCGGTGATCACTGCAGCAGCGATTTTTATTTCAAGACAAAGAGGAGAAATAATACGCACAAAATAATATATCAGAATATATATTTGCAGTGGGCGGCGTAGCATCTTGTTGATCCATGTTTTAAATATCCCAGGATTGTGCGTTTAAACAGAGGGCTGAGTTTAAATGTGGTCCTTTCAACTACAACTTAAATATTTCTGCTATTGCATCATTTTGTATCACATTCCTGTGTTTGCACTTTTGCTGTCTCACCTTGTGAAAAGGCTGCAAGAAGAGACAGGTTGCATGTACCCTTTCTCTGCTAGTTTCTCTCACTTGTCTCTGTCCACTTGTGAGTGAGTTACTTGACCTGAAATGTTGAGGTCTGATGCTCTTGTAAGAGGCCACTCGTGGTCCACGGGAACATAAATACACCAAAAAGTCTCGCCCCGAAGCTAAGAGAGAATTTATAGATCAGTCATGCATCAGAAACTGGGCCGCATGCACACCGCACCGCGCTGCACAGCTCTCTGGGTAATCTTCGCAGCTCAATCTGCTGTCACCTCTGGGACAGAACAGAGGTTTCAACATCTAATACCGTCTAATGGAAGTCAGGGTGAGACTCGCAAACACACACCGGAGGATGAACGTGTAAGCACACATGCGCTACTAAAAAAAAAGAAAGAGGTCAGGAGTGAGACCACCTCACTCTGCGCATCACCTAATTCCCACCACCACAACACACAGTCCCAGCGTGATACAGAAAAAGATTCCTTTGCTGTCAGACTGCTAGTTAACTACAGCCTGCAGCATCTGGCTGTTTGAAGGGAGAGTTTTCTACTGGTGGGCAGCCAGAGCTAGACAGCGGGGAACGGCCTGGATCTGGATGTAGATCTGGGTTCAGACTCCAGACGCACTCAGTCTGTCTGCCTCTGTGGCCTCCGGTGCTTTCAGCCTACTCTAACCTCGCAGACTGAGGTAATGAATGAGCTACAGGCTTTTAGGTCTCCTTAGTTGCTGTCTATTTCTTCTCCCATAACAACATTTCCTCTGGTCAAGCTTTTTTATTTTTTTTTAAACATATATTAATGACGCATCAATTATGGAAAAATTAAACGCCTCCAAATTTCCCATCCAGTACTTATGAATGTGCAATGAGTAGCAACAGGGTACGTTAACCCAAAATGATGGGTTCAAGCTCTGGCAGACAAGTTGCTATGACAACATGACATTTGCATAGCTGCAGGCCTGCTGAAGAAAACCATCTAGCAAGAGAACAGAAAAATATTAAGATGTAAGAACGAATAAATGAGTGAAGTCTGGTGTGTGTGTGCTGAAAAAGCCCAGATGGACGTTTTGTTGTCTGGTTTTTCTGTCCACTTAGGATGAAGACTTCGCAGATATGACAGCAGGTGGGCTTTGTATGTCAGCAGAGAGAGAGAGAAGGTCTCACAGTAATATACTGTGCTCCGAGGTCAGGCGTACACCGAACAAATGGTGTAGCTCAAAATGAATTCACCTGCGCTTGTTCTCAGTGGAACAGTGGGTGAATTGCCATGATTGTATTCGGTTCCCTCGTGTGTGTGTGTGTATGTGTGGTATGTCTTCTCTTTGCACAACATGTGTCCCACACATAATCAGAATGTAATGTATATGGAGGCCAAGCTGAAGGATATTGATCGGCTCCGTAACGGGGCTCTCTCGGGTCTTACCAAGATAGAAAAAGATCTCGCAGCAGCCTCGAATGCCTCCACGATTCCTCTCGCTTCCCTCTGAGTTTTTGCTCTCACACATTCAGCCTCCTCTTTCTCTGCGAATGTCTCAGCTTCTCCAGCGCACATGTCCTTCCACAACGCCCACATTTGAACAGTTTTTCTTCTTCCTCCCCAGCGGCCTTCACCCCCACACCGACTCTCTGCCAGAGCAGCATTCATTACAACTGCAACTTTCCAGATGAGCACAGTTCTGTAATATCGACTTCCCGTGAATCTGATTTCCTTCCTTTGTCTCGCATGATTTGTGTTTTTTTATACCGCTGATCTGAAATGTAAATTTATGTGCAGTGTTTATTTCGCGTGTGATGTTCACAGGCAGGTGTCAGAGGTCGGGATGGTGGATTGAGGTAAAACGATTACAATCCTGCGTCTTGTCTCATGAGTCTGAATTTAGCTGGTGGTGATGTTTTAAAATTTTGCAAATATGTTCAATAAGAATATGTATTATCTGCATGTTCTGAGCAGCCAGTTCTTCCAAAATGTGCCCAAGTTGCTCTGGGAGAAACGTTTGGGACACAGGCTTATTCACAGTGAAGCTCTCCAGAACTTTGTAATGACAGCAGTACAGGATCCTTAAATGATGACTATTTCAGTGAGAATGACACAACACTCAAATGAATAGATCAAATAAGTCCTATGACCTTGAGTTAACACACAAGTCATTTATTTTTACCTCTTGGAATTTGCATTTTTTTCTCTACGCCATTTTCTACCACCTTTATAACATAAATAGAATAATCCAGCTAGTTGTGTCGTTCTCACAACACTGGCTAACAT
Organism: Stegastes partitus; assembly: GCF_000690725.1. Taxonomy (NCBI): domain Eukaryota; kingdom Metazoa; phylum Chordata; class Actinopteri; family Pomacentridae; genus Stegastes; species Stegastes partitus. The sequence goes on along the minus strand of NW_007577837.1, from coordinate 200,086 downwards.
TACCGACAAGTTCTAAATATGTTTTGAAGAAAACATTTTATTCTAATGTTCAAAGAACATTTCAAGGATGTTTGTCATTTTTAAACATGGTTTTATGAGTTTTTTTTTTTTTTTTTTTTAAAGTGAATAGACAAAATGTTTTAGCTGTAACATTTAGAAAACGTTTGGATGATAATAACAAAGAAAGAACATTTTCAAACCAAGTTAAAAATGTTTCATGATGTTTTTGGGGCTTTCGGTTTTTATTTTATTTATTTATTTTTTATAAAACATTACAGGAATGTTTTATATTGACAGAGACAGAACATTTTGTTGCAATATTCTGATAATATTTTGAGGATGTTGTTGAAGGAACACAGTATAGAACATTCCCACAACATTACACAATGTTACAAGATAACAAAGAAACAACATTCACGTTTCAACATTTAGTAAATGTTTAAAGAACATAATGGTCGAACAGTATTTTACCAAACATTTTTAGAACATGTTTGGCTAACATTACCTACATTACCATTTTCAAAGGACATTTTAAGGACATTTTTCATTTAAAATAATCTTCTTACGAGCTTGAAAAGTGAAGGAAGACGTTACATTTAATTGGAACATTCAGAGGATGTTGTGAGAACATTGTCAGGGTCACAGATTCTGACCATGATAACAAAGCAAGAACATCCTCAAACCAACATTGAAAAAATGTTTTCAGATGTCATCGAGGCTGTTTTTTGATAAAACATTCCTGCAATGTAATACATTAACAAAGGTAGAACAATTTGCTGCAATGTTCCAAAGATGTTTTGGGGATGTTGTTGAGGTAACACTTTATGAACATTTTTCGATCAAACATTCTCAAAATGTTACATGATAACAAAGGAATGACATTTTCTATGCAACATTTGGAAAATATTTTAAGAACATTTTTAGGCTGTTCAAAGAACTTTATACTTTATTTAAAAAGAACATTCTGGGAACTAAGAAATAACTTCCTGCTAAAAATAAATAAATAGATAAATCCACAGATCTTTGCAGAACTTTCTCGGAATGTTTTAGGAACAAAAAGTCTTGTCGAAGGTTCATCTGTTGTTAGTTGAAACTGGTGCTTACTGGTGAGTGATGGTTCCATGAAAAGTGAAAACTTTCCCATTTTTTTTCAACATCAAGATATTTAGGCACCAGAAGTGCCCTGACTTAACTTGTAACAACGGATCTCGCTGCACTGTGTTTAAAAATCTGATCTCTGCTTGTTTCGATAAGATGGGAGGTTTTTATGTGGTTATAGTTCCCTCTTTTTTCTCTTGTTGTTGTTGTTTCACCACTTAGTGAATTAGTCGGCTGTTTTCTTCTTCTGCTTTTTACGTCACAGTCAGCTTTTTATCCATTGAGCTTCTGTGTCAAATGGATTGTTTCACTGCAAATCTAATAAGCAGGCGTAGTGTGTTTGTAAAATGCTCCGTGACAGAGTCCTTAATGACTTGGAGCTATTCACACGTACATGTCAGCTTTAGCATGTCGGCTAATTCATCAACTGTCACACTGGCACTTCCATAAACTGCTCCGCCCCCCCTGCAGTTAGCTATTATAATGCTAATGCTACGGATTGAGATTGGATTGGTATTTTATTTTGGGCAGCTCTGGCAATCCTATAGTTATGACACACTAGACAGAAACTCTGCATTGCTGTAGCAGCTCAACTTTAAAGTCAACTGACAGAAAATAAATGAGGCGGATCCAAGCTGCCTCTCATTTATAGGATGAAGAATAAAGACGCTCCCTGTGGCGAAAACAGTTTGAGCATCTAATTGACTATAAGTGGTCAGTCTGCTTAGCGCAGGACGCAGCTAGTGTGAAAGACACATGGTTGCCAGCAACTTAAAAGTGCACTCTTCTGCACTGTACGAGGCATGAATTCAATATTTGTGTGTCTCTGTCTTTATGAGTGCAGTTGCAGTTTCAAAGTAAAGGCATTTCTCATAACAGTGCCAATAGCATCGCTTTTTTATTTCCCTCCCTGATAATCACCCACATCTTTCAAACTCCATATGACAAAGTGGAGATCATCTGAATAACATTCACCGGTTATTATTTTATCAGACCAGATGAAATATCTTTCAGAGCTGCAGAAGATATTATAGAGCTTTTTTATTTTTTTGCAGGCTGAGCAGTACACCACATGATGAGTAAACTTTTGCAGATAATACTGACAGAGTTTTACTACATCAATAATCATTTGGTAGCTGTTTTAAATGACACACCATCAGTGTAAATGATGATCTCGGTAAGCACAGAATTATCAGCTATGTTTGGTATTGCATAGTGGCCACCATGCTCACAATAGCTAATTAAAGAGCCCCTCCAGTGAAAGTTTTTCCCTTGTTAACATGTCAATATGGTGTTTTTTCTATCCAAGAAGACACACCACGAGTGAAATAAGCAGTCGTAACCTGAGCATTTCCTACGGTGGCTGACGGGGGCAGATGACGTGCATATACACAAACAAGCTGCGTATACGTGAATGCTTTGCATGAACAGAAACACGCTGCAAAATGAGAACGCTTCATATCCAATGAGGTGCCACAGGCCTCTAGGGGCAGTAGTGAGCTTTTCACCTGAGAGGTGAACGAGACAAGTGACGCTAGTTGAGGGAAAAGCTGCATGAAAAGGTTTGTATTCTCTCGTCTCCATGGATAATAACAGAGAGAACAAAGGGAGACGGTAGTAAAACACCACTTCAGCACCCATAGAATCACATGACTGAAAAGCTAAAGACCCAAAACCTGCCCCTCGAGGCCTGTGGCACTTCAGTTGTGTGACTGGCTGTGCAGCGTTTTCTTTTTGCAGAGTGTTTCTGTTTATGCAATGCATTCATGTATTTGCTCCCATCAGCCACTGTAATTTCCACCTTAAAACTGCACTGCACTGATCTCAAAACACACATTCAGACTTACAAGGTTTCATACAAACCAAACCCAAGGAACCAGTCCTGTGAACATGCAGGGTGAAGCCTGTCCCATTAATCCTCCTCGTAATCGGTTTCCAATTCAAACATGTGCAACTGAATTACCCCAATAATGTAATGTACAGTAGTTTTACCATTACTGAGTTCTGGGTGAGCTGGTGTATAGATCCACACATTCTAGAGAGTAGTGTTTCATAGCAATTCTAAATAGGGGAAGGAAATATTTTTATGGAACTAAACCTCCAAATATGTAACTTGGATACAAGGAGATAAGTGTTTAGGGGTTTAATCAAAAACCAGAGAGAAACTTTGATGTATATAAAAAGGATTTTTGTATGTATTGGATAAAGCCTTTGCTAAAAGTCAAGCACTGCCTGCAAAATGTTCCTCTTTAACTGGTCAGTCATTCAAGTATTGCAAGTCATACTTAAAACCTTACAGACAAACACAAATGAATCGCCGGAAATTATTATGCTGAAAAAAGGAAAAGACTGCAAACAAATAATGATGAAACTACAACCTGTGATGTCAGAGAATGAAAGTAATGTGATTTATGTAATTTCATTTCACTACAGTGATCGTTATGCCCAGGATGATGTCATTTACAGCTGTGCTTCCAGGGCCATAAGAGTTGGGAATATGGCATGCATCATGCCAGTAAGGGTCCTTACAATTATACTAATATGCGAGTGAGACCACACGCCGGAAATGTCAACATAATGAACTAGAGCCTGATGAAGACAAAGTAGAGAGCAGAAGCACACCCCTCTTCAGAATGAAATTACTGAAGCATTAGAGGTGATGTCACATTCAAAGGGTTGGTCAAGGTAATGAGGGAGCCATTACCATCACTGGTAAACACACATACAGTATGCGCATGTATTACTAGTATGACGTGGAATGAATCCCAAACAATGAGACACAACAATTTTAATGGATAATGGGATGTTGTGAGGTTCAAAAACCAACCAAAGTCTGAATCTACTTTACACACATGCCAGTAAACATAAATATGGAGATGACAGTGCTACGGTTTCTTCCCCGTTCGCCAGCACAATGTAACTGCATTGCAACCTCATACTGATAGCTGCTGAATGAACTGCACCCTGTCGCTAACACTCCATAGGTGTTGGCTTCAAGCCACACAGCAACATGACAGACGTGAAACTGAACGTGACTGACCAGCATCGTGTTGACAGATGAGATAACTAAAGTCGTAAATTTTATTTAAGTTCACATTTAGTCTATATTTCCAGTCCTGGCATAGCACTAAAACACAATGTGGAGATATGTCTGGCTATGCAAGAGTGTAGTTTGACCAGCTTTATATTCTTCCCCCCATTCTTCCTCCATGAATCAAATGCCCTTATCATGTTGACTGTCTGTCACATTTGGCGAAACTGGTTTCACAAGATAAAACTTTCTTTTCCCTGAAAGCCCCCAAGCCCTTCACCATGTCCACCCATCCATCCATTATCTATACACCGCTTAATCCTCACTAAGGTCGCAGAGGGGCTGGAGCCTATCCCAGCTGACTCAGGGTGAAGGCAGGGGACACCCTGGACAGGTCACCAGTCTATCACAGGGCTACATATAGAGACAAACAACCAAGCACACTCACATTCACATCTATGGACAATTTAGAATCACCAATTAACCTCCACATGTTTTTGGACTGTGTGGGAGGAAGCCAGAGAACCCGGAGAGAACCCACGCTGCACGGGGAGAACATGCAAACTCCCGAGTGTCCCCACCGTGACGTGAACCGGCGACCTTGTTGCTGCGAGGCAACGGTGCAAACCACCAAGTCACTTTGCAGCCCCCTTCACCATGTGTGAAATCTAGTTAGTTTTTGAATTAAAAATTCCTAAAGAAGGTGGGATCATGCAGATTTTTGCATACTTTCCTTTGCAATAATCTGGTGATCAATGTTTGAAGTGCCACCACCTGAGAAATATTGTAGCTAGAGTGCTGAAATTTTGCAGGCTTGTTGATATCTACATGTGGTCTTCAACAGTACAACCCTGCTTTGATAGTACAATACAAACCAGTTATATGGTCGTGTCAATCTGGTCAAAGACTTTCAGTGTTTCTGTCTACTCCGATAATCCACCAACCATAAAACCTTTATTTTTTCACCTAAGAGGCTGTTTTTTTTTTTCCTACGATTGGCACCAATAGGAGCTTTACCAGTCAGAGGCACCATACTGTACAAAAATGTAAAATGTGGCACGTCAAACTCTCCACCACAGATTGGCACAAAGAAAACAACGCAACAAATCGACATGACCACATCTTCTTTAAGAATTTTTATCTCAAAAACACCTGTAGCCAAAAACTGTACACATTTTTTTGCTTACTAACATATTTATGCACTGTAAAAGAAATCAGACAAATATGAAATGTTCAGCCGTGAACCTTTTTAAAAATTTGGTGGATTGAGGTGGAACGACCCTTGGATGGAACTTGTGTTAGTTTGTCACGTATTGACATTAGCGGACTCCACTTCTAAGCTCCATTATCTAGTGTTGCTGACTGTTGACGCTGTAGGGGAGCAGAAAAGTCAGAATTGATGCAAGGCACTCAGCAGCGAGCAGACATATCGCATCCTTTGGAGTTTGTCCCTAGCATGTTTTATGTAGAAATCAATCCACAGGCTGTTAGAGGCAACTGAGACAGTCAGGAAAAATCTCATTTTTAAAGTTATGTTACAATCTGTAGGAATTATTGCATGTAAATGTGTTCATATTCTTAAACATGGTGCCTTTAAAGGTTGAATTAAATGTGCTTTCATGAAGAACTAATAACAAATAACACAAGAAAAGGCGAGAAGTTGATTCAGTATATTATGTAATCAACCTCACAGGAGTTATCTCACTTCTCAAAACTTTTTGCAGTTGGTAACAAAATGTCCTCCTAAGTCTGCAGTCTGTTACGTTTTCGTTTCAATCTGTGATAGTGCGGACCTCAGCAATTTTCTTTTGGCAGAATCTGTTTATACGCCGTTTCAGAATATATGAGAACAAAGTCACTCTCCGTTTTCACTTCCCTCCTCCTCCCTCTGCGGCCAGACATGTTTTAATTTTTAAAATTTTGCCATCAAGTTTCGTGGGCCAGACTGCGGTCACTCGCTGACCCTTTGCACAGTCCCTGTCTCCCTGATGGAGGAGGAGACCTTCTTCACACAATCATGTAATGAATCACACAGGAGCACAATCAGCCTAAAATACAGACCATAAATCTCTCTCCTTTTAAATACACATTCACACGGTGCAGGTTTGCTGCTGAGGCTTTCTTCACTCCATATTAAGCGTCTGAGCTGCTTCCGGGCCTGCAGAGCTCCTCCTATGCATCAAGCAGACTCCCAGAGGGCTGCTGTGTGTGTCTGTTTGTGTGGCTTCCCGTTTTTGCATTACAGTTGGCATCCAGCTGTTCCGATGTCAAACATGCAAGCTTTGTGTCTCGTGTTTAGTTTTTCTTCCACATTACCTGTCCATATCTAAAATTACTCACTGAGTTAAGAAGGAACGCTGCTTCAGAGGAGTCTAAACGAGTCTTGCCGTTGACGTGAATTAGAGCCCAGTTATGGGAATGATCTCATGATTGAGCCAATCGAGAGGGACGACAAGGGAGCAGGGTCTAGTTATCCACTCGCTGATGTGGGACATCGTGTAGGGAGCCAAGTGTAGTGGAGACTAATCTTTCACCCTGGTACAGAGCTACCAGCTGTCTCCCAACCCCAGGAATGAAGACAGATAATAGTGAATGGCTATGATCAGTGGGAGCGGGAATTCATTTGCTAGTGTAAGAGAGTGTGAGCGAGAGAGAGATGAAAGTGTGTGTGTGTGTGTGTGTGTGTGTGTGTGTATAATACTCATGTTGTGAGGACATAAATCTGCTTACACGCTCACATTGTAGGGACCTGCTTCCCTTTTGAAAATGAAATGTAAGTCAATATGGTGTCCTCTGAAGTGATGGAAACACAATTGTGTGTGTGTGTGTGTGTGTGTGTGTGTGTGTGTGTGTGCGCGCCCCAGCTGTAGAGCAGTGATAGAGAGGAGCGAGCCATGCTGTTTTCACAGGCCATTTCACCAGGCCTTCTGTGTGCACATCCGGAGCCTACAGAGACGCCGCAATGATCGAGGCAACTATTCACGTAGCTTAATATACTGAAGGCAACAGATGAAGCAAACATAATGACTGTGGTGTTGAAAATGTAGCTCCACTGCTGGTAAAAGCTGCATTGCCAAGCAGGTTATAATCCTTAATCAAAGCAGGCAACGGTTTGTTCTCCTTCGAGAAAATCGACTGTAAAGCACTGATTAAAAGTACGATAAGCACTTTGTTTTTGGTTATGCTGGCAGCGAGGCTCCGGGGATGGCAGTCAGTTGGTTGGTCAGTCTGTTGATTCAACACATTTCTTAAAAACTGTATATCTCAGCAGCTTTTGGACGGGTTGCCAAGTGTCTTTCAGACATGCACTTCATTAATGTGACAGCATCAGAACATGTAAGCTTCATGTCTAAATAAGCACCCTGGGAACTTTTTTGTAAATGTTGCGACGGCAGTTTTGCTAGATCAGAAGTTGTGATAGTTCTGTATCACTTTCAACACAGCACGAGTCTCACCTGCACACCACCACATTAGCTGATAAGCACTCAAAAGCAGAGTCAGGTGATTTGGTAAAAGCTTTCTCCACATTCCAGCACCAATACCGGTCCAAAGATAGAACAGAGAGTACAAGATAGGTTGCTGCCAAAATCACAAAACACCTTTCTCAATGTGTTACCCTAAATTTTCACATCTATAACCAAGTGAAATGTCCTAAAAAACACAGAAAGCAGAGGTCAAGAGGTCAGTACCAGGACTCACCAGCTGTTTGTAGGAGTTTTTCCTCTGAGTTTATTAAATATCTGCAGCATCGGACAGCAGCAAGATGAATATTCTACAAAATGAAGAGAGCTGCACAGATTCATGCACATTCAGCAACAGAAGTAGCTTAATTGATTCGTTTGACTGTAATAATAATAGTATTTTTTCCCAACATGGAGTCAGGATGGATGGAGATAAATATCACGTGTACTGGGGCTTTCATTGTCACTTCTGTCTGAATTCGTCTAAACTGTCCCCAGAGAATGAAGTGTACTGTTTTTGTCAATCCTCTGGTCTTTCCTCACATGCCAACAGCAGGTCATAGTTGTCGCCTATTAAGTAGAATATGTTGAGATTTACTTGATGGATTAGCTGCAAATTGAATCAGTGTTCAGGGACGAAGCCAACAGACTTTGGTGGTCTTCTGAGTTTTCCTCTACCATTGCATGACCCCTGCTTCTTTTTTTGTGTGTAGTTGTTGTTTACTTTACACAAGGTTGCCACGGTGCCAGCATGGCACAGTCGTCCTCATCCATCTTCCTGCTTTTCTTCATCCTGTTTATTATACTCAGAAGGCCACTTTGCACAAAATTATTTGATGATACGATTGTGATATATATGATTCATACTCATTGCTTATGCAGTGTTCACCACTAAGTTCTTTTTAATATACTGCACATCAGTCATTCTCTGTACAATCAAGCACGACATTTCTGCTTGTAAATGCAACATGATGTACGTGTGGAATTATAATGAGTCTGATTGTGGCAGCACTCTAAGCTCTTTTGTAAATGCAGCCCAAGGCCTTGGCAAAGATTCACATGGACCATCTGGGCACATGTGAGGTGCAACTGATGCCATGTTAACAGTCTCTTTCTCATCATTAGTTAGTAATCAGGGTAAAGTTAAATATTTTTTTGTACTGGTTGATAGCACTGATTGTGTGTTCACAAAAAAAAAAAAAAAGCAAATAAATATTTAAACTAAACTTCCAGAACATAATCTGTTCCAAGAAGAGAAGCACATCAGCCGTCTTTGTTCCCATTTACATCCCTAATTTTCTCTTTGTGTATCAATAAGGCAGTGAAACGTGAACTCATTCCTTCTCCCCACGAGGATTTAATCCCCTTGGAAAACATGAATGGCACAGAACAGGAGGTTAGGCAGTTATGCAATAAATAGAAAGTCGAACGGGGAGATGCCCTTTTCAAACGCTCTCCCTACTCGTTGAAGCTGAGGGACATTTCGGAGGCCTGAATCTGCTGACTCATTAATGCAAGCAAAGTAATAGTACACACTATGAGCTGTCGTGGCTATGCATGCACACACACACACACCTATTTTTTTCTACTAGTAATCCCCCTGCTCCGTCTTCCTCAGCCTCAAATCAAATGGAGCAGCCACTGCAGTGAACACCACAAAAACAATTTGGCTCCGAGTTAGCTGTGGAAGTGGTGAACAATCATCAGATAACTGAGGCTGGAACATTTGTAGAGAATCTGACACCTCACTTCTGTAATACAGACTCTCTCTGCTGTGGGAATACACAACAGTGGAAACAAAGCAGGGAGGCTGGGAACGGGAGAAGCACCGATACGAACGCTCACCCATAAATATGTATTCAGTCACAAGCTCATGAATGCACTTATGTTCTGTGGCAACCTAAAAAAACCAAAACGAAACGCAGATAGGCACACGTGCGTAAATGAAGGGGATTCTTTCAAGAAGTAGCTACACATGCACGGAAGATGAACCCGTCCCCCCCACCCCACCCCTCAATAACACAGCTAACACATGGCAGCATGAGTGGGTTTGAATTTGGATAAGCTGCCCTGACTGATTGGCGTGGGCGTGTGGGTAGTAGTGGGCACAACATCTTCAAAGACCCATTGTTTAGCGATGAAGTGGGCATGAAAACAAATCCCCGAGATGAGGAGTGTAACCCCTTTGTGTTTCAGCCACACACACACACACACATATACGTTTTCTATAGAGCGATGACAGCTATGTTGTTATGTAATCAGCTGTGTATTGAAGCTGTCAGAGTCTTTAGCTGGCTGCAAAGACGCTCTATACATAGACGCCTCTTTCTGTTCCTCCCGCTCCAGGCCTACACGCTCTGACTCACCGACAGCCCCTTCGCTGATTTTCCGGCAGCACTTATCTTAAAGATAGACATCGTCACTGTTAAACTTAAGTGGCAACAGTTTGATGGCTTTTGTAAAAAAAAATGTTTAAAAAAAAGGCTTTGTCTCCTTTTTGTGAGTTTTTGAAGGATATTATTAAAGCACTGGGATTTTCTTAGTAAATCCTGGCACAGTGAGAAAGGAGGAAAAAGAAATGTAATGCGACATTGGTAAACACTTTTTTTTCTTTTTTTTCCAGTAGCTCTTCACCATAGTAACCACTCCAGTCTCTGCAGGAAGGTGGGCCATAGCTGGAGGCTGAGTGGAAATGACACAAACAAATGACTGAGCTGGAACAGATCATGGACATTTAGTAGAATTTTTCTTTTCTTGGCTTGTGTTCATTTGCATTTCAATGCAACTGTGCCCTCGGGATGTGGGCATTTCAGTAGTAAGTACGTGTGTTATATAAGAAATCGTAGTAGGAATATGTTGTACAATACAACCCACATAAACCTGTTAGTATTTTTGGTGCATGTCTGCCATAACTGTGTGCACGAGAATGCTCCACTCACTGGGCCCATCACATTAAATGACAAATTATTTTCATATTGCAATCAAAATGTAGCTGCACTAGATCATTGTGAGGGAATAGCTCTGACACTTTGAAGGTGATGTACATGGATTTTGCCGCTGTATCATGTCAGAGCCTTTAATATCAGATGAGTTTTATCACAGCAATAAACAGCGAGAGTAGGACATGCACTGGGGTGAACATTTAGCCTAAAGGAACATCTTTTATTACTGTACAACTTGTTCCAGCGTGCTCAACAAATCCACCCACACAACACCAGGTATGTACACGCACACAACGACACACATTCGTGCCCACATTACAAATTTAGAGATGCAGTTTCTCCATGGGACCTCTTTGTATCAGGCAAAATACCGTATTTTTTTTTCATCCTCCTTGGCTCCGTGTCATTCCCCCCCCTCCACCTCAGCCTCCTCCGCTTCTTCCTCCATCTTTCCTGCTCTGCTACAGTTTTAATTCTTTGCCTTACAGTAAGCACAGGTCCTCAGGGCAGATAAATAACCAAACCAGTGGGTGACAGTAAGCTGCATGTGCAGTTTTGTGTAGTATTGTAGGTGCACTGTAGCCACGCTTGTGTATTTCAGAGAGTGGGATGTGACGCCAGTCTGTGTGACCAACTGCAAAGGAACACGACAAAGCAGACTTCAGTCCCGCTATCTGCTCTGTGCGGGTGAGACACAGTGGTGCTTTTAGCTAAATGTGAATCTCAGCATGTTAATATGTTCTGAATTACACAGCTAATGCGCTGCTTTGCAAGTATACTCGGGTATTGATCGTCCACAGAGTGAGCGTAACTGTATTTAACAACAATAAATAAATAAAGCTAGGAGTGGCTACAGAGCAGATGGGTGACCGCTTTGATAGCTGCCAATCCATGGGTGTCTGGGAAGAGACCGTGAGCAGGTGGGGGTACATATCCGGAGAGCTCCGCTTCCATTAAAGTAATTAGAGGGTAATCAGGGTGGGGACACAGCTATCCCCCCCTTTGCACCAGCCCTTACACAGACCTGTTGCTAGGAAACCCAACCGAGGGCCTGTGGAAGGACTATCAAAAACAAACCAGCCTTGTGCCTGATAATAAATTCCCTGCATTATGGACGGTATCACTGAATGACACAGTGGCAAATGCAGACATGGTAATGTGATGGTACAGATTTAAGGCTGAAAAGACAGGGCTCAAAGAGAGCTGATGGCGGCGTAGCTTTCCCTACAGGTAGGAAATAGGTTTTGCGTTCTAAGAGATGCCATTAAATTCATCATAGATGTGGCTCTATTTGATACAATCTGAAAGGCACCCATTTCAGTGAGCCAGGTGAAAGAGGCAAGGACAGACAGAAGCTAAGAGAGGGCTGTGCTCTTCTTTGTGTCTTCATTAAAGTGTCACTGTGGTTATTGTATACAGTGCATTAATGATGGAGCAGCATGTTGGTAATTATAGAGAGGAGGGCACCACACCGGTTAATTATCACATAATAAGACGAGATGCTTCGTCTTCACACATCATATAAATTTATCCAGCATTCTCCCTCCCTTGTTTCCTTTCTTTTTGCTTTTTCTCCTCCTCTCTTGCTTTCTTTTTCACAAACACACAATGCATGAATGTTTCTCAATTGCTGATTTGCTGTCTTTGTGAATCGCCCCCTCAGACGTAGATCGAAAAGTCCTGCAGGCCTTGACGGTGACTAGCTTGCACTGAGATCCGGGCAGGAACAGTGGGTGCAGAGCATGACAAGGGAGAAAGTGAAAGATAGAGAGCAGGAGGGGTGACAGCACAGAGAGTGCGATCAAGCAAAGAGAGAATAGTCTCCTGCAAAAAAAAATAAAAAAATACAGAGAGTGATGTTTCTGTCAGGGCATGATTCTCTCGAATAGCAGCAGCCTCCAATGATAGCAACTATAGCACGAATTATGTGGGTATAAATGTGGGTTTTCGAAGAGGCTGTGTGAAGTTTATGTCAGCTGGTTAAAAAAAGTACGTTTAGATAAATCCACATGAGGAGTAACAAGCCACTGCAGCACATACTGGGGCATGGATGAGGAGACACATTACACATATTACAGACATACACAGAATGATCCTAACTCAGACTATCTATGAGTCATACTGCCGTGCTACTCTTATAGCTCCTCTCTTTGCATAATGAACCATACGTAAAGGATCGTAGTTGTACGCCCACTCAGTGCCCCTAAAGAGTTCTCAGCAGCTGTCATGACTTGCAGCACTGCTCACATACTAATGTTCATGCTGCAGCAAGCAGTTTTATGTAATAATCCACGGACCACGGCTCTTCTGGTAATGTAAAGTCATACATGTCAAGGATGACCAGCATGAGCGGATCTGAAGTAATGGCTTTAATGGGATGTCTTGGTGTATGTGGACTTGCATATTGCCTGAATTTTGTAAATGAATACCAGATTTGGATTTTTGCTGTCAGGCCACGTGCCTTTTTCGCTCCAGTGTCATCTGTATGCATGCACTGTCGACATGACACTGTAATGCTGAGGCATTTTCACTGCGGAGAGTACATTTTTCGCCTTTTCTCTCTTATACAGATGCTGTCAGAATTACTGATATGTATGTTGCTGACTAGCAGCTACCAGGGCAGTCACCAGGATGTACGCAGCCAGAAATGTGCTTTGTGTGGTAAATTTCATGTTCAAAATATTACCCACAATCCCTCACCTTTGACAATTCATTTATCCTACTGTCACTGTTGAATGCTGACAGCCCTTTTACTCCCACACCCCGGGCTACAGTAGCAGTACAAAGAAGACAGAGCATTGTTCTGTAGCTGGCTTTTATATTTTTTTTCCCTCATATTATTTTGTAAGTGCTGTGTCCACCTTTGTGGCTGTCACCTAGTGGAAGATCAAAGCCAACAAAAGTATATTTGCTTAGACGACTTTAAACTCCCAATAATTTTTGAAAGAATGGAATCATTGAGTTTAATGGAACAACTGATATTTTTTAGTTCAGATTCGTTTGCGCTTGATTACAGTTGTGAACAAAAGTTTCTTCCACTTGTTAAGATCGGGAATATCATGGCTTTAATTGAAATTTTTCTGGGATGAAATGATTGAATCACATGGTTTTTGTCACAGTGAAAGATCATCTATTTTGGTTCTTTCATAAATTTACTAAAGGTCCTCTGAAAATTTAACAAAATACTCTTGGTCAAAAATATACACATAGCCATGCTAATATCGAGCCATTTCTATACCTGTCTTACCTGACTGTCTTGCTGGAATACCCAACTGTATCCACGATCCAACTTTCTGGTTTATAATTTTAGGTTTTCCTGAAGAATGTGGAGATAATTCTCCTTCTACATTATGAACTGTACTTTGTGTAAAGCACCAGTTCCACTAATAATACTACCCCCACCGTGCTTGACAGTAGCTAAGCTGTTTTAACAGTTAAGCTGTTTTCAGGACACCTGGGAACAGAGAACATGTCTCTCAACAAATTCCTCCTATTTATTTGGAACTATTTCCAATTCATAACACCTCCTGATAGTCAACAATATCCCAGAGGAAATGTGTGTGTGTGTGTGTGTGCGTGTGTGTGTGTGTCTGTGTGTGTGTGTGTGTGTGTGTGTGTGTGTGTGTGTGTGTGCCAACACCTATGCAGACCTTGTGTATCACAAGGGTCCATGAAATGTACCCAGTGAAGTGTTATCCTCGTGCTGTAACACACCATCCACCGTGTCTGAACATCTGACATGATGTTCATTAGCCACCCATAATTAAACATGTCACATACCTGCTGAACAAAATGTGTGAACTGCTGTCAGATGTGACAGCATGCAGGTGCGTATGCATGTTTATGTATGGGGTGTGTACATGCGCATACCAAAGAGTGTGTGTGCATGTATCTATCCCCTCGTGACTAATTCGACAGTCACGCTTGCCCACCTGGTTCTTCCTTAATTATCACTGCAGACAGCTCAGCGTCTCACCTTGTTCCCTCATCTGCTTCTTCTCTCACATGTCTGGCTCCCAACAGGGAGATAATATACGTACCTCCAAATACCCACACAGAACTTAGGGAAAAACAAAAGGGAGGGGCAAGAGTTTTGAAAAAACATGGAGTACAGTACAAATGTGAACCTGGAACAACAACACAGAGGCAGCAACGTAAGAAATAGACATTTAAAAAGGAGTCACTTGTACACAAGCAAACAAAAATGATTTACTATAATATAATTACAGCAAGTTAAAGTAGAGCTATCTTTGTTGCATCCACCCAAACACAGATGAGGACACAACCTTCAAGCCGTGACCCCACAAGAACAAGCACATATGATGAAGACTGTGTTTCACAACATGTGTAAGTGTGTTTGTTATTGTGGGCATGCTTGCTCACACATTCCAGCAATATTTTCCATCAGTTCTTCAAAAGCGTTCTGCCGTCTTATTTCCCCGTGGGAACTTACCTATTTCTGTCAGGGACTCTTATGAGTGTTTCCCCAAATTTTTCTATTTTTTTCATATTTTCCTTTTGTTTTCAGAATGCCATTCTGCTTCAAATACACAGAGAGAAAAGCCAAAAATATACAGAGTGTAGTGTGTTGTAGATTTTTGTTGCAGGGCTGCGCTTGCCTTTGCAGACACCTAACAGAAGACAGGGCTTAATAGGAAGAAGCACTGACTCATATTCAGTAAAACTGGGATGAGTTTATCTGAGTCTGCCGCAGGTGGAATCAGTAACTTACACGGGATGAAAGGAGATGGGATGGGTTTGAATATGACTGGAATAGATCAGATAGTAGAGGGCAGGACTGGACTGAATTGGACACAATTGGATGGAATAGAAATACTCTATTGAAGCAGGTTATTTGTTTATTTTCGGTCAGCTGAAAAGTATTGCATGCCCATCTATCGATTCCTTACTACTTTAACCATCTCTGTGAGTAGTTTATAATAACATATTAGCATTTAGGAGCTATATAATAGTTCTTAAATTATACTAACACAACTCAGGATGGGATAGAATGCCTGCCCATATTATGGTTTCATTCTGTTATTGTGTCTGTCTCTACTCTGTTTGTATTTCTATAAATCAATCATGGTTGTCTTGGGCGTAGCTAAGCGAAGGATGTGGCTTCGATGTTTCCTAAAATAGTGGCAGGTGAAATTGTTTTTGGAGGAACATTTGCATGCAGGGAGACAAGCGCTGTCATTAAAATGGAAGTAAAATAGCAGTGCCGCCTTACTGCATGATCCAAATCCCTGGCGAAACGTGAAATTTTCAGTGCCGTAGGTTGCTGATGTTTTTTCATTTTAGTGAAGTAGATTCTGAAATATAATAGAGAGGAGAAGGTTGTCTGATATGATTGGCCCATACCAGGATTATACCTGCATCCTACATCCGGTCAGTCAGACGAGGATAGGGTAGGATAAGATAGGACTGTATCTGATAAGGTAGGCTGGGAAAGGACAAAATGGGTTTGAATAGCACAAGACTGGATCCAATGGGATAGAATAGGAGTGGACTGGACCGGACACAGAGGTAGCATAAGATACGATCCGATAGCGCTGCGTACACTGAGAACAGGTGTGCTTGCTTAACTTAACCCACAGGTTCCCACATGCATGTGTGAGTGTTTGAATGCCCCGGTTTGGAGCAGCAGATTCACAGTCTGGATATGAGTCACTCTTCACACCTGGTTCGGTGTGATGGATGCCCACATTTGTTCGGGAGCTATCTCGGACCTGTAATCATTACTAGTCAAGACACTAAAAGAGATTATTAGACACCAGAGATTGTAATAATTGACTCAGAAGGATGATGTCAGTGCCTCCGTAGGGAAACTGGCTGAAGGATGATGTCATGGGCTCAGCGCTAATCGTGTCCAAGGCTTCACATTGGTGTCTGGAAGCCTGACTGGATTGGCGACAAGCACAATGGATGATGTCATCCATCTCACTTGGCACTGGCCCAATTGTGCCATGGGCACTGCCAGTGTGAATGATGAACTGTGCTAATAGCAACCCTGTTAGAGCTGATGCTTAGTGACAAAGAGAAAGCCTAGTGGAAGGAAGTAAGAAAGGAAGGGGAGCGAGAAACAAAATGAGAGTCACTTCAGCTGGAGAAGTAGCTGCCTTCCGGCTGTTTTTTGACCTGCTCTAGTTGGTTTTGAATCAGAGACTCCTACCTTTGATAGCGCAGGCAGCCAGAACACTATGCTTAAGTATCATGTACGAGGAAAGCAGAAAAATATTATCATTGTGAATCATAGACAGGCCCTCACAGGCACTGGCCTGCTTTATATGTCAACGTTCAACGCTCCGGAAAGAAAATAAAGTGCAAGATTGGTGTTGTGCAGAGTGTGATAGACGATGAGACACTGTCACAGTTAGAAAGGTAAACAACTCACTGTGCATTGTCTGTCTGTACCGCTGACATTTGTCATGGGAAGTGTAGGATTGACTAAGTCTCACCCACCAGTCCTCACTCTCGCTCACTCACCAATCTGAGGTGACAGAGATGGAAACTGAGTGTTTCGGCGGAGAAAACCCATCTGTCACCCTGGCAACGGGAGAAGTGGGAGGGGTATTATCCAGCAGAGACAGAGCACAGGCCTGTCAATCACTCTACCTCCGGGGGCATGTGGTAGTGAAGTGAGAGGATGAAGAGAGGATCAATAAGAAGGAAGGATTGTAGGAGCGAACAAAATGTGAATAGATAAAACAGTGAGTGACACCAAAGTAAAGCTGAGCTGTTGTTTTTGTTACTTTTTTGTTGTCAGCCCACTGTTAACACATATGCACCTGTTGAATGTTGATTAATGTGTGCACTTCATTGTATCACATGAAAAGTTAGTTTCTGTTGCTGTTGGGGACATCGTTCAGTCCCATCCGGTGACATGCTTGTCCATCATTTTTAAAGTGAGTAGTACCCAGGTTTGAGACAGAAATAACTCCACTGTTACTTTCAACTAATGTCTTCAAAAGCAGGTCATAGTTTTTGGATCAAAACTATCAGTTTTAGTCATGCCTTGAGAAGTTAAAGCTCTTGAGGAGCATTTTCTGCATCGTAGATCAAATAGAAACAGCCATTGCTCACACATTCAGGAAGCAACACAAACTAAAGGAACCTTCAACAGCTGTATCAGACAATGACAGAAAACCAGTCAGATGCAGTTATGCAAATTATAACAAATATGCCATTTTTCTTAGAGTTTTAGTAAGAAAAGATGAGAATAAAGGCACAGTTCAGAGGTTCAGATGAGACTGAAAAAGAAACAGAAAAGCAAAAAAACAAACAGACAAAAAAAGACATTGAATAGATATGAACAAAAAAAGGTCATCAAGTGGTTCAATGTGCTTAAGACAGAAAAATAAATCCAGGAGTAGGCATTCAAAATAAAATGAAACACACCCTGTGACCTTCAGGTCCTGCTGTAAAAGCATACTTTGGCATACTAGTGAGGAGCAGAGTGAATAACACTTATTGACAAATGTCACTACTTGCTGATGCTACAGCTGCTATGCAGCAGTTATTTTATTCTAATAAGACCAGATTTCTATTTAAATGAATGGAGACGGAACTGCAAGTTCATAAGACTGCACGTATAGAATCATGTGGCCAATGTAATTTTAAAAAATTCAAACGTTTCAGGTCTTTGTCTGAGAACAAGGTCTAAAAAGCATTTTTCCCCAAAGCTTATAGCTACATATTCTCAAGTTTTACGATACCACGCTAGTGTCAGTGTAATGACGCAAATGGCCAGATGTTTCCTACGCAGCAGATGATTGACTGTTGGTGGGGTGGGACATGTGTTATACAACTCCATCTCTGGCATTACAGAAATCTATTACAAGATTCTTGAAATGGTGAGTCCCTCCACTCTAATAACTACAATTCCCACTGAGATTTGAGATCTGAAATGGCCCAAAGTTCCTCTTTTACCAACTTTTATGAAAGACATAAAGGTCACTCCTCCCTTATTAATGACTGCAGCTTTTAGGGGCAACAGATGCAATTTACAGAGCAATTATGGAGCTATTAGAACAGCAATGGTTACTTTCTATTTTCAGTTATGCGTTATTCAAGGTATTTATATACAATTACAATGAAAAAACAAAGAAGAATTTTGGAAACCTACACACATGGGCAAACTCCATGTGCTGACGACGATAACATGATTGAAAGCCCCAGAACATCGACTTCATGGACCTTGAGGGAACATAGTTTTCTGCACTGATGTTTCTAGTGTCAAGAACAGACTCTTAAAGGTCACTGCAAATTGGGAAATCGTATAAAAACAGACAACACACAGGCATGTTAAGAAAACTTCACCAAATCAACACAGAAAAATAACTACAGAGAGCAAAGCCACATGCTAAAACATGATGAAAATGGCACAGCCTATAGTAGAAATATTCCCAGGGAGCACTAAAAAGTGATAAAACAGCTGGGACACGCTTGTTGTTGCAGTATTTAGTGACTCGTGAAGCAAATTTTTACCAGAAAACATATCTGTTAGTTCATTTTCCAGCACCGCCAGTACATAGTCGGCTTCAGTAACTTCACAGACCACAAACCTTTATGATAAAATACCCACAAAACCATGACGTGTAAGCACTTAGTTCAACCTCACGGGTCTGCTTGCATGAGTGTGCGATGATTATTCAGGTTAGATTATCAGCAAAGGGGTGTTCTGTTTCTGAGTTTTTTATTTCACCTGTCATTCATTCTGTTGTAAGTGTGCTGGTACTGAAATGAAATCAAAACTTAACGGGCATATATAGAATAAAATGACTCTGAATCTAATTCGATCTTCAGCTATAGTATTTGGTAAAGTCGTGTGCCACTGCAGTATGTACAGTGTGTGCTCTCAAAGCCTTGGGAGATACATGATGTCAGGGCCAAAGCTGTCAGCACAGATTCCTGGAGCTTCACAGTGACCTTGTATGAACCAATCAGGCCCATATCCTTTCTCTCCGTCTCAGTCTCAACATAAGACATGACACATGTCAGAAACTGTCAAGCAAAACCATGTCAGAGCTGCGACGATGCCCTGAATTTTATTGTATGCCCTAACAAACCCCAGAAAGAGATTCACGAGACTGTTTGACAAACACGGCTACACATCTTCTCCCGTTAGCCCTGCTAAATATTGCAGCTGACACGCTTTTTGGATCTGCGTTGTTTGCACGTCTGCCTTCGATGAGGAGCGCAGATGTCAAGTGAAATATCAAATAATCCTTTTCTTCTCTGAGCACAACTGAGGAACACTTCAGCACTGAAGACGTCTCAGTGTTGAACATGATTAATATATGAGAGTGTTTCCAATTGAACAAGGATTTTACCTTTTTTTTATTATTATTATTGTTGTCAATCTACGTTATACCAGAGAAAAAAATAAATTAAAAAAACCCAGTGTCCTTGAGAGAACAGCACATTTCCCAGTATGTGTCCATGTAATTCCCTGTACCCTGCTGATCCCAGAACCACAGGGAGACCGGCCGAGGCCTGCATCCCATTGAAGGGACTCTGCTCTTGGGCAGGCTAAACACAGACAGACCCTTTCACCCTGGGAGTCCCGCAAACATGAGAAGGATTATGTTGCCTGCTTGAAAGCTCCGTGTGTGATTGACGTCCAGCCGTAAACTATACATGACATTAATTATATCTTCCCCCCTCTGACGGGATCGTAGGGGTAAGTGCTGTGTGGGTGGATGAGTCTGCGAATAGATGCTTGTCATCTCCTCTGGTCGCTAATGACAGGCGGCGAGCGCAGGTGAGGAAAGAAAACTCAAGATGATAAAGATTTCTCCTACACTCCCACAGACACACACACACTGTGGAA
Organism: Stegastes partitus; assembly: GCF_000690725.1. Classification (NCBI taxonomy): domain Eukaryota; kingdom Metazoa; phylum Chordata; class Actinopteri; family Pomacentridae; genus Stegastes; species Stegastes partitus. The sequence goes on along the minus strand of NW_007577837.1, from coordinate 179,719 downwards.
GGTTAAAGATGTTGGGTTGAATCACCGAGACCTCTTCAAATGGGCGTTTAAAAAAAATAAAAACCCATTGCAATCAGTTTCTTCTTCCATCTCTTTGTGTCCGTCTTTCCTCCTTATCGTCTCCGCTGGTGTGACTCAGCTTCATGCAATGAAACGTCTGTGCTTTCCTCAATGTTCGCAACAATCCCACAGACACCTTTACCTTTAGTTATTGTGCAGAGCGAATGCCCTCTAAATAACCATCAGTTTATTAACCTGTTGCACAGGCTGGTAGGGAGAAGGAGAAAGAAAAATACAACTGGCTGTGTGCATTACAGCCTTTGTAAAGGAACCTTTTATGTCCTTTTTGTTGAAGAAACATGGGGCAGCTTTCTCTGAGATTTCATACATATAAAGTGCTGATAATCTCAGAACTTCTTACTGGCTGAGAGTCAACATTACTGTCGACCCACACACTAAACTCAGAAGTGATGCCCCAGAAACCAAATATAGCCCAGATTTAAAAGATACCACTTGATGGGAGGAAAGTTTGATATGTCAGTTTTTGACGTGTGCTTGGCTAAGTTTCACTAAGCGCCCGATCAAGTGGCTGGTTTTGGGAATTTCTATACAACGTAGAGGGATGTCCAAGAACTGCTCTAAGTTCCTGTCTTTGTCCGACGTTCCACCAACATAAAAGAGCAAACTTTAATTTTAAAGAAGCAGCTGATGACGCATTGATTAAAAGAATTAACTGTTTGCTAAGTCACTCCCCCGAACATCAGCGGTCCAATTAAAGCTGAGTGATGGGAATGGCAGGCGTGACAGGATTTAGATTCCTCCTCATGCTTAAGTAATTTGCGTGGTGTTTTTATTTTTTTTTTTTTTTAGAAAGTCTTGACAGAAACGAGAGCAAAACTGTGAAGATTGGATTAAACAGTGTGTTTGTCTGCTGAACTGAAAGCTTAGAACATTGACAAATTAGTTTCCGACCAATGCTAATGTAGCATTAATTCCAAAGCCAGCATATCATTAGCACTTTAGCTTTTTTTTTTTTTACCACATCGTGTTTAGCTATGAAGTGCATATGTGAGATGCCTGCGTGAGGGTCTAGTTTCAAAAGATGTCATTCAAACATGAACTCTTCAACCAACTTGAGTTGATTTCTCACGTTGCTGCATGCGCATTCCACTGAAATGAGTTCTTTTGACACATTGATGTCACTCAGAAAAGCATCCAGTTATGGGAAAACATCAAGGTTTCTTGATTCATGTCTAAACTTTGTGAGAAATGGTGGAGAAAAATATTTTTTTCCTCAAGCCAAGCTTTCAGATATAGGAGGTCAAACCATTTTTCATCAGAAAATATTGCAGCGAGCACAGAATCTTTCCCAAAATCTCTGTGAGCTCGAGGTAGCTCATAGATCGGTGGTATCAAAAAAGTACTTTATGCACTCACTCAAAAAAGAAACCAAATCAATATCATCGTGTGCCTTTATCTTATATTTACCTGAATTTAGCACCTCTCTTTAACTCTCTTAATGACCCACAGGTTAAGAACCACTGACATATTTTATCATCTCCAGATCACGCTGTCCTGACCCTCTTTGTCTCACCCTAGGAGTCAGCATTCCCTCTCTTTTTGTGGGTCCCTCAGGCCTCATTATTGTGCTTTTTTGCTTCTTACTACTTTCCAGATTTGCCTGCCAGAGGGGGGCCTAAGGCTGAGGGTGTCAGACAACCCTCCCTTTCCTCCTCTGCCGCCACAAAAGAGCACTCTTGTTTTGTCACCTCATTCTGTTCATCCCCCCCCTCTCTGCAGACAAGGGGGACACGGGATGGGTGGCGTACAGACGGAGCCATCCGGAGACAGAGAGGCGCCCGGGGAAATGAGGACGGATTGGCCAGGGTGGCAGACGAGATTCGGATCTGGCACTCAAAACACTTTGGCCAACTTGTGCTCTTCTCAAGTAGCAGTGGATCAACAAATGACAGACAGCAAAGGTCTCTCAGCTCTCATAGAACCGAAGTCTCCAGGAATCTGTCCTGTGAAGTCTTTGAGTTCTCTTTTGAGTCTCTTTCTCCTAAATGCTTCCTCTCTTTTCTCTCCTTCCTCCCACTCATCCTCTGGCAGCTCGTAGTCTGTCCATCCTGTTGTGCACAGGAGAAGTGTTGCAGCCTCTACCAGAAGCATCCTCATGATGCATTGTAGGTCCTCTTCCTTGAATTTTACAACCATTTTCTTCCACCTACAATGGAATTAAGAGGGTCTAACTAGGCTGAAAGCAACATTTGTTTAGTAGAACTTATAGCCCCATTTAGAGGTGATTTATCTTTGTAACAGATGCAAAAGTAATTTCACGTTGTTTTGGTACATTTTCAGTGGCATAAATAATTAGCACTCTCCTGGAAAGGCATGTTGGGCCCTGCAGGAGAGCCAAGAAAACAAGGTTGTTAGAGAAAAACAGAGGGTGAGATGTGGGGAGAGGGAAGAGGCAGAAAAAAAAAACAGAAGCAGAAAAGCTTAAGAGCTACTACAAGTCAGAGAGAGAGAGAGAAAGGAGAGGAAATTTAAATAAAGGCTTCTCTGTGTGAAGCAAGATTTTTTTTGTGTGTGTTTTTTTGGTGCATCATTTGTAGTCAGAATTCATCTAACAACTTAAATTTCTGCAAGGTCACCACCGCAGAGTACCAGCTCCTGCTATAAACTGTGTCTGGCCTAAGCCTGAAACAGAATTTGCATCAAAATTGGCTGTATCATTGTCGCTAAGGCTGTCGAATGCTGCAGTTTCACATATCACATTTGCGAGCACAGCAGTCTCACCTATACCGACTGTTGGTGCTAGATTTGATCTGTGACTGTCAAGTCTATGAACAGCTCTTCTACGGGATGTTGTTCCCTCGTGCCGGCACCAAGCAACAGCTTCTGATAAAGGCGCAATGCGGGTGTTATGTGCTGCATGCAGTACATAACACCAGCATGCAAATGATTAAACTGCATGCAAATGATTTTGGAACAAAAAAATAAATAAAAAAGAGGGGGGGGGGAGAAAAAACGAATAAACTCCAAGACATTGTGAGCGTGAGAGCTGCAATTAGCATCTGTCACTGATGCTGTTGCAACACCTTCGCCGTGTAATGTGAAGCTGCACGGGGGGAGCAGAGGCAATGCGAAACATTTGGATGTGCTTGTGCTGACTTCTTCTGCTATTGTGAAGAAGCCGTTTGGGAACTTCTAACATGAGTTGTTCTCATAAGTGCAGTCACACAAGTCACCACAACACGCTGTTGTGTAATCATTAGTTGAGGCTTCTGTTCAAACACACACGCAAAGGGAACTAAGATAAGAGGCTGATGAATATTCAACAAGCTGAGTGAGTGAGTTAATGTCTAAAACACTCACGAACGTTCTCACAGAGAGACCGGCCGCACAACTCAAACTACTTTTCCATAGCTATCCCCATATGTTGCCTGAATCATTGTTGTGTTTGGGTGCCGTTTGTGTATTAACTGCATATGTTCACACAGTCGCACTGTGGGAAATCACCCTTCCATCTGGGGAGAAACATTTGATCACCACAAGCCCAACCAATTATTTTATACTTAAAGTCTCTTTGATTAAAAACCTAAAAACCCATCTCCGTAACTCAGACTTAAATGTTTAGAATATTTCATCAGGAAAATGATGATCCCTTCCTCCCTTGAAGTAGCTTAGCTGTGACTCCGAAGTGCTGCTTCTGAAAAATGTATACATCTATTAAGCCATTGCCTCTCTCTCCATCCACCTGTCTGCCAAACGCTGCATCTCGAGCACACAAGTTCCTTCTATGATTCGACTCAAACACTGTAAAAGTACTCTACGCTACATAATGGAAAGTTGTAATATTGGAGTAATTTAACCACGTGTTCAAACCAGAAACTGGTTTTGAGGAAGGATAATGATATGAAAAGCTGCAACCCACAAGTACTCAGCCTTGGTTCCTTCGGTTTGTTGCGTATGAAACCCCCAGATTGAGATTACCATTGGTACACTGACTGGAGTCTCAAAGTAGACCATGCAGTCAGCTACGGTGTTGACTGCTTATTTTACTCATGACGTCCTACGTGTGTCAGAAAAGTTCCAGGACTGGTTTCACGAAAGATATATTTCGAACCCAAACTACGAGTTTTGCCCTTCAGACGATCAACCAGCACATCTACAAAGAGATTCTGTGGCGTTTGCTTCATTCAGTAGTTTAGAAGAGGTGGGAATTGTGGCAGGACAAGTCGTGGCTGCTTCACCATGGTAACACGTCTGCTCACAATGCCCTGAGCATCCGACAGTTCCTGGCTGAGAAGAACATCTCCGCGATGGAGCAACCTCCCTACTCACCCCACCTGGCTCCATGTGATTTTTTAATCTTCCCCAAGCTCATGGGGGTCATCAAGGGGACCCGTTTTGAAGACGTGGACGACATCAAGATGGCTATGATGACAGAGCTGCGGAGGATCCAGGTAGGATCCTTCCAGGAGTGCATGGCTGCGTGGCAGAGAAGGCTGGGGAAGTGTGTTAGACTCCAGGGGGGATTACTTCAAAGAGGAAAACTTGTAGATTGTAGTTTGGATTTGAAATATATCTCTTGTGACAACAGTCCTGAAACTTTTCTGACACACCTTGTATCTTCGAACACATAAAAAAAATACCATATGAACATGGTAACAACATTAAAAACTTGATTTTCAGGGGATCTTCAAGACTTTTGGGATATTGGCAATCATTTATATCAATCATGATAACACTACAAAATTGGTCTCTGATATCACGGATCCATGAAGAAAATCAGCACAGCAAGAACTGCAAGTAATTAGATACTCATGTAGGTTTCAAGCAAACTAATTTGGTCTTTCACACTGATTTGAAAGACAAAGCAAACATTTGATCCTGCTGTGCTTGTTGCAGTTCTGTGTTTTTTTTTCTGTGAAGGCCAGATGATTATTATATTTGATTATTTCAGATAGTGAGATGACAGTGAAAATCAACAGATTCCATTAGTAGAAGCGACGCAGCGTACCTGACTGCTCAGTATGTGACTGCATATCACAAACCGAGAGACACATAATTAAAACAACATCACTGAACGTGACAAATTATTATCTCAGCATAGCCGGTTATAGATGTGGAAACCACGGTCTCTCATGCAAAGCACATGTTTGATATTACCAGCTCATTGTTTAACTTAATAATTACATTTTTTTGTTTCGTTTTTTGACATTATATTTGAACACATCCTTGATGTGTTGGCAATAGTGTGACCTCATGATGTATTACAGCATACTGAATTGAACTGATGTGTTCACTTTGTTTTACCCACAAATTCAGCTTATTGCAAACCCATCATTGGCCAATTCTGCTAAATCTTAGATCACATTTCATTCCAAACTGTATTTTACCATCCAGTGCCAGTTATTTAAAATAAATTAGGAAACTATGATGATTGGTAAAGCTTAAAGAAAGACTCAAGAGAAAGACTGACTGATTACAGTGAAGAAAAAAAGAGAGAGATTTCGCAGCAGATCGGCAATGTGAATGTGGTCTTTTGTATGCACAGCCTTGCTTTGGCCTCACTGCTCCCTACAGTGTCATGAAATGTTAAATCAGGAGAGTCAGAGTTGTCCAATGTATATGAAATCCCTTCAATGTACTGGGCTTGGGACTGCAAGGTGGCGCAGTTGGTAGCACTGTTGCCTCACAGCAAGAAGGTTGCCGGTTCATGATCTTTCTGCGTGGAGTTTGCATGTTCTCCCCGTGCAGTGTGGGTTCTCTGGCTTCCTCCCACAAGGTCCAAAAACATGTTGAGGTTAACTGGTGATTCAAAATTGTCTGTAGGTGTGAATGTGAGTGTGCTTGGTTGTCTGTCTCTAAGTGTAGCCCTGTGATAGACTGACGACCTGTCCAGGGTGTCCTCTGCCTTCACCCTAAGTTGGCTGTGATAGGCTCCAGCCCCCCATGACCCTAGTGAGGATTAAGCCGTGTATAGATGATGGATGGATGGATGGATGGATGGATACTGGGCTTGTTTCATCTGACTTCTTTTTCGTGATGACCCCTTAATCTCATCTGCTCTGGTCAATAAAATGCAGTGATAATCAATAGAAATCAATAGACCTAAGTTGTGATAAACCAGAAATGTTCTTTAAGGTTAAGGTAATGTCCCGTGAAACACAAATAGGTCAACATGCATGGAACAGCATGCGTACTCGTCGGTTCATTCTCACCCCTCAGTGTAGCAGGACCTTCTGCACCTGCCTATGTGTGTGTGAATAAAACAGAGAAGGAGATTTATCTCTGTCCTCTGCTGCAATGTCAGACCCGTCCTTTCCCTCATCCAGAAGGCCCAACAGCAGGCATCAAAGCTCCAGGGACAGCAGCTCACACACAAACCCTCATGGCCCGACAAGGACCTTTACCACTCTGCATCTCATCCGCTTAATTATTTCTCTTGGTCCATCTCTCCCCCTTCACTCTCTCTAATGCTTTGCGTCAAATTAATTACTACCTTCCAATAACTCACAACTCAAGCATGCAACACAAAAAAAAGAAATGTTACGACAACCAGGATAACACCGAGCAACATCCCCCTCCCCTAATCCATCACTCCAACATCCCATCTCCACTCAGTAGGGAGGATTTCAGACATTCCTTCACTGTTGGTTCTGTATCAGGCTAATGGCATTAATTAAGTCAGCTTTTAATGGAAATACAATTATGTGTTTTAGCGTCTCATTTCAGAAATGGTCCTTTCATTCAGGGGTCATAGTATGAAGTGTCACTCAGGCCGCGGTAATAGAAGATGGTTTGCCTGAGGATTACAAATTTTAAAAAGTGTTACTTGTAATTTGCAGAACCACATTTGTCCTGAGATTGTTTGTAATGGGATGACTCATTAGCCAAACCATTTCTGAGGAGTAAATTAGCATTCTTGCTGTGTCTCTGACAGGCCTACTGGTTTTGAAACTGATGGAGAGGGATTCAAAGCGATGCAGGTCTGCAATATTCACAGCCTTAGTGAATAAACTCTCCAATACATGTTATTTCACTGGTTAAATGGTTTCCATTGTCTCTAAACAGTTCTGTCAAATGAAAGAGGATATAATCTGTAAAAGAAATGACACCACACACAGCAGAGGTCTAAACTGGAGAGTGTGTATGCAGGGACTGAGGGAGAGAGGGAGTGTATCGCTGCTTCCCACCGCAGCATCAAACTACAGATATTACAGCACACTACCGGAAATGAGCTCTACCTTCAAAATAAAAGCTACACGCCTACTAATTACAGCACGAAGTGAAACTTGTCAACTGATGCACATTGTTTGGGTCAACATTTTAAATCCTGGATTCAGGTTTTTGATTTCATCCTATTTTACTTCCAGCTGTTCGGAGTGCTGAAGCTTATAGGGAATCCAAATGTTTTGGATTGTTGGGTGTTTCTGTTTCTGCCTTTGTGAAGCGCTATGAGATGACTGTTGTTGTAAATATGCGCTATACAAATAAAATTGAATTGAATTGAATTGAATTGTTCTTGAAAAAGATTGGGAGGTAAGAACACCCAGCCCTAAACAGTCCATGAAAAGACTGCTGTTAAACATGCACAGAGGGTCCTGAATGAGCCCTCATGCCTTTAATTCTCAGCCCTGTGATAGACTGGTGACCTGTCCTAGGTGTCCCCTGCCTTTGCCCTAAGTCAGCTGGGACAGACTCCAGCCCCTCCGTGACCCTAGTGAGGATTAAGTGGTGGATAGATAGAGATGGTATAATCTGGTAGTATCAGATCATTGTCTTAAATTATGAAGGCAACATAAATCTGTTTCATAGTATATGAATGTACCATGAATGATACAGCTCAGCAGTGCTATTTCAGAAATCAATGACACTAAAGTCGCTGAGATCTTAAATATGAAGAGTTCATTTTCAAAAACACATAACTCCATTTTTGTAGATTTTCAGAAAACTTATTTTATTTGTTGTTTGCTTGAGATAATATCAATCAAACTGAAGTTAAGTGGATTTGACTCAGTAGAAATGACACGACAAAAGTAGAGATAACTTAAGTTTGGTTGATATTGTCTCAGGTAGACGATGTGAGTTTTCTGACGGTTTATGAAGATGGAGTTATCTGTTTTTGCAAATTAACTCTTCATACACTGTTTTGTTCAAACAACAACATGGCAGCAGTGCAACGAGGTCTTCAAACGAACCGGCAGTGCGCGTCTTATTTTGAAAACCTCAACCAGAAGTCGCGTTGTGACGCCTGCTTGACCGGTGTGAGTAGTTCTCCTCTGCTCTCCTCCTGTCTGATCACTTCGCTCCGAGGACGTGTGGATGTACTGTGCAGTCCGCCGTGTCTCCGTGGCGCAGGACAGGACGGGTCGCCACGCCTTCAGGGACGCGCCGCTTCACCGGAACCGAGCTGCCCTCATCCCGGACCTTCAGCCAGCCGCTAACCCGCAGACGGTTTGCCCTCTCACATCCCCGCACACTGCGCCTCCGGAGTCCGGCTCCGACTTCTCTCCCCCCCCTCCCCTCCACCCCCCTTTACACTGATGCCAGCTGATCTGTAATCAATCTGGGAATATCTGGCGGTTCCATCGATTTGACATCAAGTCGGATCAAACATGGGGATCAAAGTGTAGTGCGGGTAAGTGGCGGATTTGAGAAAAGCAACAACTACCGTATTTGCATATTGAGATTGCGCTCACGCCCACAGCCTGCGTGCGCGTTTTTGTGTGTGTGTGTGCGCGCGCGTGCGAGTGTGTGTAGTTATTTGACGACCCGCGAGCGGAGTGTCGTCACAGTTGGAAGTTTACTAGCGCCGGTGATGTCATCATGGTCGCTTATCGCGTTGGATAAATCGGTGCAGTTGCATCACTTTACTACGATGGAGGCATCACGGTCTGAGGCGTGAGTCAGCGGTGTGTGTGTGTGTGTGTGTGTGTGTGTGTGTGTGTGTGTGTTTAAAGGGGATCCAGCTTGTTTTGGACTCGCTGCGTCTCCTTCCTATGACACATTTATCACAGCTCGGAATGTCACACATGTCACCGTGGTGTTGGAAGCGAAGGTGGACCGTGGTTTTGGTTTCCACGCATCTCATCTTGTGTGATCATTAACGTGGGAGTGCTGCCTCTGTGTAAACTCCCTGCTTCATTAATTCACTGCTAAAACAAAATGTCAGTGTTTCTCAGGGAGGCAGGATGGAGTAAACAGGTGTGGCCCTGTTGATATTTCACATCTAGAAATGACAAGAAAAAAAAATCTGCATCATCCACTAAAAAAAATTGTGATAGGAAGCCTGTTTTTGTGTTTTTTTGTTGTTGTTTTTTTTACCCAGGGGCGATGGAGCAGCTCACATAGCTCCAACCTCAATACAAAGTCAAAGGATTTGTTATCTGTCTCCTGCAGCTTACTGCAAAGTGGATGAAAGTAAGACCGGTTCCTGTCAAAAGAAAAACCAGTTAGGTGGGGGGAAATTCTAGCCGGGGTTTGTTGATATTACCAGTAAGGCAGCTTCTCCTGCTCCCACACCCATCCTTCTCCCCAACCCCCCACCACCACCCACCCAACAAAGAGTAAAACACTGGAGTGGGGCATCACATATCGTGACCACTGCTCGTGCAGCACGGCGCTCCAGCAGGCAGCTTCTCTCACTTCTTTCTTAACACCTGCCTTCTCATCCCTACGCTCAGGATGCAACCCATGTGTATTTGCATGCTCTCATCTTCCCTCTCAGTATGTGCTTGAAACATTTCTTTTTTTGATGACATTGCTTCCCTCCAGTCGTGCATGTGATCCATTCTGGATAACCTCGTGAATTATTTCAATCCAGTTTTGACTCCTGTGATCGAGCCCCCCCCTCTCCACCGTGCAGCTCTTTGTTCCTCCTCTTGTGGGTTTAAAATTCAGTTGACCTTGTCTGTGCTGACCCCATAAAGCCCCCCCCGGCCGCCCCCAGCGATCGCATGGTTGTGAATTGGAACGACACCTTGCTCTAACAGCGCAGCAGATAGCGCGTGTTCAGGTATGACTCACAGGAGCAGAGGGTCTGTCAGATGGTAACAAGTGTGCAGGTACAGACATGGACTCACTGTTTCCTCCAGATTCAGGCCGAGTCTGCAGAGAATAACAGGTGTGCTGTTAATGAGGGCATCGCTTTGGTTTGTCGTGAGACTGAGAGAGTTTCCAGAGAGAGGGAGGCCACAGTGTGTCGGCAGTACAGAGAGAGAGAGAGAGAGAGAGAGGAGGCAGGTTGACCGGGAGGTAAACACAGTAGCTGTTAGTCTGGTCGCAATGACGGCTTTATCACCAGCACAAGGTTTATGGCTGTGTGTTGTATGAGGGGGAAGGGCTTTGTGTGAGTGTGTGTGTCATAGATCACACGCGATTCTACTTTACAAACATGACAGAATTCCACGACTGTGTTTACTGGCCAAAACCGAAATCTACAAAGTTTGACTGGTGATACTCCTTCACAGGGATTTCCAGCTTTAAAATTGTACGTTATTAAATATGTAATACTAATATTGCCTAACAATAACCTGAAACAGTTTAGGATTAGTAAAACTATAAATAGAGAGCGCTACCTGTTTGTTTCTTTCCAATTTTGTTCAATATTCCTGATAAATGTGTGTAAATTTGCCCTGTTTAACAATACAACCCTTACCAAAATTTTCCCCAATGACCCTTGATTGTTAGGACTATCTGGGTTTTTTTCTTTTCACACCTCACATAAATAACTTCTCAACTCAGCAGGAGCTCGACCGACAAAGGGACATGACGCTGTGACGGCCTGTGCACTTGACAGGCCTTCGGATGTCCTTTGGCTGCACGGCGGCTTTGCCACCGACTCGGGGATGATGAGACTGATCTCGCTGACGGGTCGCGGCAGATGAGGGTTCAGATGTGGAATCACTCTGAGTCTCTGTCAGGGGAGACGAGAGCAAGGGCAAACAAGGGGTTTTGATGGAATAAAAGAAAGAGGAGGAGGAGGAGGAGGAGGTGTCACAGTTGAGACTCAACAGGCATCTAATTACCTCCCAACTGGAGCCTTGACTCCATGGAAACGCTCGGCGCTCTCCGGCCTGAGCTGCCTTCACACGGCCTGCCTGCTGTCGTATGGGCAGCTACCGGTGGTCAGTCTTTATGGATTTGGCAGGGTCACAAAAGCAATGGAATATGATTAGATCCCTCGTGTGTTCAATAAACCGCTGCAGTAAGCATATAGATTACTCCGTCAGATATAGGCCCCGAGTAATGAAATTGTTCTTGGCCGGAGAGCCTCGGCTCACTTGAGGCATGAGGTGATAAAGGAAAGGTTTCCAAATAATACCCGCTGAGCTTTGCTACTGCAGCCACTTTATTAGGAATTACATGCTGGCATTTTTTTCGAGGAAGTCATTTTTGGTGCTGGCCAAACTGCACCCACAGCAATGAATATTTAATCCTTAATGAGACGGTTGATGTAAGAAAAAATTCTTGTTCGACTGGTGAAGTTTACAAGCGTTAAACATCTGATAAGATTGAGGTGTCAGACACCACAGGAAACCCCCAAAGGTTCCTGTCCTGATGATTCAGAGATGTAATGGCAGCATGTGGGGTGGGGACCTGCACATTATTAGACAGGTGGTTTTATTGTTGCGGTGGAGTGGTGTACATTTCCACGAAGGAAATCCCCTTTTAATTTGTTGACATTAGACTACTGTGCAGCGTATGAAGGTAGCATTAATCTGTTTCATAGTACATGAACGATAAAACTCAAGCCTGTTTTTGTCAAAAAATAGTGCAATTTCAGAAAACGTCGATGTCACAAAAATGATAGAGGTCCTAAGTATTGTGTTGTCCATAAACAATGTAAACCTAGTTGTGGATTAAAGATAGAGTCAGTGATTTTAATGTCATACACTTTGAGTCAAATTCAGTGAATTTCTTCGCACTGTCTGCTAAAATCCCCCACAAATCTGGTGTTAGACACAGTTACACAGTGCAAAAAAACAACAACCCTGGACCGATTGACATAACACTATTTAAACATGCACGTTTACACTCTTGTGCACAAGAACGGGGGAAAGGGAGGGCAGCAGGAGCGAGATGGAGGGTAAATCTGGCTCATGCTAATTGTCTAAATATCAACAATCACCAACCAAAATTGCAAAATCTATCTTTAGCGAAGCAGGCATTCTGGAGCGACCGTGGCTCAAGTGGGGTCGTCATCTAATCGTAAGGTTAACGGAGTGTCCTTGGGCACGACACAGAACCCCAAGTTGCTCCTGATGGCCGGCGAGCACCTCACATGGCATAAGTGTGGTTAACTGCCATTTACTATTCTGACCGCTGCCTTTCTCTAAATCACGTGAAAATACACGTGACATGAGTTGTGAACAGCCCAAGCCTTGCAACTCCCTAACACTAATTAGTGCGCTTTGACATCATACATCAGCAGTGACACGCCGCATGGCCTCCGCCGGTGCTGGTTGTAATGAGCAGATAGATTCGCTTTATTGGGAAAGGAGACAGTCGTGATGAAATTAGTAACATGTGGTTATTAGATTTGCATCTGCTACCATCTCATTCATTAGTTTGGTTATTGTGCAGGTTCGACTGAGAGTAATACACTGCTGAGTGGGCGTTTAGTCTAATTTTAAAAAGGCGCTTAACTGGCCACTGAGGTAGCTGCACATAGGCATTGTTTAATTCAGCTTTTCTGTCTGGATGCTCTCGTTGTATTTTATTTTTTTTTTCTTCTTCCCATTTTTCTCCATTCATTTGGCGAACCAGTAATTCCTCATAAGTAGCACTTGAAGCAAAATTATGCCTGTTTAGAACAGAGATAAAATCACTCTTGTCCTTTTCCCCTCAAAGGAACATTGTATCAAGGGTTGCTGTAAATTGGAATATTATGAATAATACATGGCTGTTTTTTAAAGCATTATGGCCATTGTGAATGACAGATTTAGGGCACTCAAGACTCAGACATGTGCTATCTGCTCACTACGAGCCAATCTGTGCTCAGGACCAATTATCTCTCAGTAACATGATAGATTGCCCAGACCCATCATGTCAGAGACCTTCAATTCATTTTAATACACCATTTTTATCTTCGCCAAACTAGGGAAATGGATTCAGAAGTGTATTTTTCGCACGCGTGAAGTGGTTCCAAAGTGGAGTCAGTGGATGATGGTGCTCAACCTTTAAATTCGGTCTCAAAAGCACAGACTTTTTCCCGGGTAATGGTTTTGTGTAATACTGATCTAAATTCCATCTAAATGTAAATTTTAGTGAGGTAATAGTTTGACTTTTGGGATTAGAAGTCTGCAGTTTCTCTCATGTGGCATCTTGCTTTATCTCAATCAGTTTGGTTCAAATGCCAGGGAAGTGTAGCCGCGCCTCTTGGAGGAACACTAGGACAGATGGTTGTTTTTACACTGAAGCAATGACTTCACGTGGACTTGGATGCACTTTCTCAGGCCTTTTGTAAGCACAGGCATACGCAAAACGGGAAGCCAAAACACTCGCATGCTCGCAGCTGTGTCCGAACAGGCTCAGGAATGACGATGGATGCACACATGCAAAAGGGCGTCTTCGCGGAGGAGAATTCCCAGTGAGTTTTACCAGTGGAGCCGCTGGGTATGGAACAGGTGCCAGAATATCAACGTAGCCCCGCTAGGACGCTACGGGGGGAATTCCAATGAAAAGGATTTGGGGAGCGTGTCCCTGTTGAGCCTGGACTGCGATTCCCCACCTCTGTCAGGCTTGTATCACAGCAGAGGGATGGGTGGGGAACCGGAATGCTTGGACTGTAACTCAACCCTGTGTTTGGCTGCAGCGTGGGTGCAAGTGTGCATGCATGTGTTTTTTCAAGACACAATGAACTCATTTGTTTTCAGCTCCGCTCCTCCCAAAGCTCACATACGCGCACCATTAACTAACAATAGTGCGCTGGTTTGATTTTGTTGCAACGCGTGTGCAGTGACATGTGTGGTATTTTGCGGTCTCTTGTGTTGTCAGCTGTGCCAGGCAGTCGCTGTGCAGCTCAGCAGCCAGATTGGCTCGGCCCCTGCATCTCGACATTCGGTCTGGACGCCAATACACTTTTGGGCTCCTGTAGAGACTGGGGATGATGGCAGGGGCAGAGGGCCAAAAAGCCTCCCATGCCAGCGTCTCCCATTGGGAGAGCAGGCTGCTGCAGGGCCATCTGTACAAGCGTCCTGACTGGGCACATTAGAAAGTAGGCCGTGGAAAGGGAGATAAAGGAGGAAGGGGAGAAACGGAGGGGACGTGTGGAGGAGGAGGAGGCTGGATGACAAAGAGGTGTTTACTTTCTTTTAAGCCCACGCCATCAAGAGAATACTCCATTATTTCTCCAGTCGCATCATTTCAGCTTTCAAAGAACACTGGAAAATTTAGGCCAGCGCTGCAATACTCTGTGGAACGGGAAACAGTGTCAGGACCGAAAATACGCGAGTATCTGCTTTTTTAGAGCACAATCCCGAAATAGACAAAGTGTTGAAATCGTACAGCGATGAAGACGCGAACATGTGGGTCCTAAATTAGAAGGGAAGTGTTAGAGTATGTAAATTAGTTGGTGAGGAGGTGGGAGATTGGAAGTCAGATGATGGAGTCTGCAAAGGGAGGGAGGAGTTCAGTGAGTCTGACAGGAGACAAGTTTAACATTGCGTTCTACCAAGCTTTACCTCAGTCTTTATACCTGCTTTTAACTGTGATCTCTGAAACCAGGAAGCAACCACAGAAATAAGACAAAGTGTTGCTGCAATACCCGTGCCGGATATTTGCTGCTCTCGCCTCTGATGCTGTGCCGCTCTTCTAAGAATAGCGTTGCGTCACGTCATGGTTTCACTCCTGCTTTGTGGTGTTTCTCAGTATCAACATGTCGTATCCTCTGAGGTTTGATCAGATAGATGTGAGAAGTCCTAAATCAGGAATGTGCAAAAGTAGATCCAATGTACTTTACAGTATGTACAAGACCCTAAATATGATAAGAAATAGATTTGTAGTCAAATAAAGGAAAGCTTTTTTATCTAAAAAAACATAAACAATATACATTTCCTATTGAGGGATAAAAGAGTAGTTTACATGATCAAGCCTGTCAACAACAAATATGAAGCCCTTATAAGTTGAGTAACGCCTGCTCATGCAGTAATAAATTGAATTGGCCTTTGTGTATCAGCTCAAGGACATGGAAACAACTTTGGAAACCCACTTGTATGGAGCTTATTGAGTAAGTGTTCCTCTGGGCAAAGATAAAAATGTTGTTTATGGGCTTGTCTAATAATTTACATAGAGTTTGAGGTTTTTGAAAACCGACAGAGGATTTTTTTCTGTATTTCAAACTTCAGCTCTATTTTGCCCAAACTCAAGAACTGATACATGATTTATCTTTTAGCATCTCACAATATTTAGATCCTAAAGCAGTGGTGCTCAGTTAATGCCACTGGGCCTAATCAGGCCCGCACAAGGGTACGAGAGGGCCCACGGACCATTTTCTAATCACAGTGATGATAAATGTTAAATAATGTTCCTCGCTATTACTCACTGATTTTGAGACTATAAAATTTTAAAGACAAATGAGTTTTGAGCCATTTTAATGTTTCTTCATTTCATCTGAAAAATATTATTGTTTGTTGATTATCTGGCCCCTGAAGTTTCCCCTAGACAAGGCAAGTAGAGTATCCCTGCCTTACAGGATGTGAAGTGTTTCTGCTACTATGAAAATAATGTGAGTATTGACCTACAGACAGGTTTGTTGTCCTTAACTGTGATTTAAATGAAGACAAATGGACACGGCAGCACTGCCAGTGAATCCAAGTCAGTGACCTTTGTGGAAGTTTTTGTCAAAGCCTGTTTTACAAATGACTGCAACTGCAGCCAAAGCCAATATAAGTATATATATTTATCAGTATTACAGCAACATCCCTGCACTCATTTGGCCACCAGGCTGCTACTGTACTGCACCTGCCCCCACAAAGGAACCTTAACTCCCCACCTTTGACCCTTGACCTCCTAATGGTGCAGGTTAGACGGCGGTTTGATTTGTTCCGAAGAAGCCTCTTTGGTCTTAATGGAGAGCTGTCTCGAATGCTGACTGGGCTCATCCATCAACCTCCTTAGCCAAAGAGCACATTTTTCAGCAGTTGTGTCACCGTTCCCTTGAGCTCAAACCCACACACATACAGGAGGTATGACTAATATTTATTTGGTAAAACAGGTTTTGCAGAGAGCAAAATAGAAATGACTATTAGGAGACAGAGATTAACTGAGTTGTGAGGCAGTTTGACAGCTTCAAGCTGCTCGGCCGTGTCAGGAATGCCGTTGTTTCATCAACACGCGCCACGTAGCCAGTAGACAGTCAAGGGTGCTGATAGAGATTGTGTGTCTCCAGACAGTGCCATTCTGTTAATCATGATAGAACAAAGCAGGCGGATCCCCTGATGACAACGATAACAGCCTGACAGGATCACAAGACAAAACACACACACATCCACACACACAGACACACACTGCAAGGGCCCTGAACAATGACACTCCCCCAGCTGTCTAGACAGAGTGCAGGGCTGCCGTTAGCCAGCTACCGGAGATCTCAGGGGGGATTAGAGCTCACACAGCTACACTCACCTGTTCTTAGCTGCTTGTTTCTCGGTGTGTTTTTTCATGCAGCCTTGATGCGATGTGACAGGCACAGAGGGAGCCGCGGCGTATCAGGAGGTATGGAAACAAGTTATACATAGAGTACAGCTGTGGATGACTTATTCACACGGTAGGAAATGCGGCATAAGCAATGCAGTTGTAAAATAACAAATCTAGTCCGAAAAAGTAACCCTTTGTGAAATTTTAAAGGAAGTATTGATTCTATTTCCGTCTGTCAGTCATAAGACTCAGTGTCGGGTAGGATGGTCCTCCCTGGGAGTTCACAACAAGGCATGGGTTTTGTAGAAAGTGAGAATTTGCGAATTGTTTGAGTAATATGGCGTGGTATAGCCAACAGCTTATGACGGCTGATGTGTAGCAAACCTTGAATTAGTGAGTCAGTTTGCTGACTTTCTGACTCTTTTCTGCATGTGACCTTTTCCTCTGTTTTGATGACACTGCTCAACCAAAGTTACATAATCTGGCTCTAGCTGGAAGTGTGAAATGCATCATGTCTTTTTTGTGAAATATTTATTCACTATATCAGTTCAAACTCTCTAAATCATAACCCCCCCAAAATCATCTTGGCTTCGTTTTAGTGGCGCGGCAAAAAACAAGGTCATCACCTGTCACACGCAGACAGTGGCTGGTCTATTGCGCAATGCACACACCTGCAGAGGAGCGACATGACTGACTTCTGCTCACGTTCCACAAACTGTGAGTTATCGGCATCGGGAGACGCGGAGCCGTGATGAAATAATGAATCAGAGCCTGAGAATTGCTGGAGGGAGGAGCGGGGGGGAGCCGAGGCGAAAGGCAGCAGCGAGAAATAAGGAGAGTGGAGATTATCGTGAGCGATAGAAGAAATGGTTGACAGTGTGAGCACGTAGAATAAAAAACTCTCCGTCACTCCCATATACGTACGAATACAAACACAGAGACGGAGGGGTGTGAGCGTGTTTGTATGCATGAAATGACTCAGATAAACTGTTGGATTTAGTCACACAGACACCGAGAGCTGAGCAGACTTTGTGCTCCTGCCAGTCCTCGCATAAAGGAAGTTCCCTTTTATTTATCACAAAGCCTCTTCTTCTGCATCCTTGTCTTTTTTAAAGGCGCGTTGGATTTGTCAGTTTCTGTGTTTATCAGGCCATGTCTTCTCCGTGGCTGCGTGTTGTAATCCAATCTAGAGGAGGTCACTGCAAGGACACCCTGGGATTGCCTGTTTTGGAACCTAATCTAGACATTGGCAATAACTTTTCTACACAGAAAAATGTTGTTTTAAGAATATTTTAGAGCTGCATTTTGGATTAAGGTGGGAATAGTTCTCAATGCATGTCTTTGGTAATGTCTAAGCCTGTGAAATGAGCTATTTAAATACCCATTTATTCACTCTTACGCGTGGGTTTTCCCTCTTAGGTATGGCGTATAGCTTCAGCTCAGTGCAGAGTATCATTCACTCACTTAAACACCTCTTTTTTTTTCCCCCTGTCACATGTTATTGTCAGTGTTTCACAGAGCAGCGTGGAATGGGGAGCTATGATTATAGCTTTGAGAAACAGACAGGAGGATGTCGGCCCTCTTTAACCACAACAGATATTATGAGAGATATGGCTTCGGGTGTCAGTGGTGTAAGTGGGAAGGAGGGCTATGAAGACGCCTTTCAGAAAGCTAGATCCCCACCACCCCCTCCTCCTCCAGCCTTTTGTGTGCCTGTCTGTGTGTGTTTGCGTCTAGGTGTGCATGAGTGCATGAATAAGTGCTGGAAATGTGGAGGAACAAAGACAAGCTGGATGCCTCTCACAGGAAACTTGAGACATGAACCGCTGTTCTACATGCCACCGAGTGTTTGACCTTTAACCACGGGGACCCGTGACATCGGTTTATCGAGGTGGGGCCTGAAGGTCGCCGGAGGAGGAAAGAAAGGCCGCAGAGGAATGCTACCTGCAGTGTCTTAGGACGGTAACTGATGTGGTCATGTCGTGCCACATAGCTGCAGATGCTCTCTCGTGTTGTTTTTAGTGTCATTAAAGTAGTTCCAGTAAAGCTCTGCCCTATCTGACAACATTAGATGGGGCAGAGGGCTTCTTTATTTCAGCGCTCCTCTGTTTTTCTGCTGTATTTAGTGTGTATATATATGTATTTGTATGTGTACACATTCTGAGCCAACCCTGACTGTTGTCTGCGCTACAAACAGCAGGAAGAATACGCCGTGTTTACATCTGAAATAACTTCCTGCGTGTTGCTCAAGGTCTTGCTGTCAGCATGCGGGTTCGCTGCCTTTCTCGTGACTCGTGCAGCCAGAGAGGCTTTGTACAACTGAAGGCACATAGAAACCACAGTTGTCCTTGGTGATCATGACTGCCAATTACAGGTAGATGAGTTTTTAGTCAAATGAATGTAGAACGCAGATGTGTGGAAGCCAAGTGGTGTTAAAAGTATAAAATGAGTTACTTGCTAATTGGCGTGCACAAATTTTCATTCGGTTTAACCAATTTTTTAAAATGTTTCTACCTTTGCATTTTAAAACTTGGTAATTAAAGAGGGTTTTCTGTTATGTCACATTTATGTAAGTGACATGAGAGTGATGGCTGATGATGGTAATTGCACCCCGAGGAGCACAATGCTCTCTGTTTCTGTAGTATCTCCACTCTCGCTTACTGTATGTTAAGTGCGCCTTTCTACTACAGCTGCAGGTTTGCTCCATTGAGGGGAAAAAGCTTGTTGAATTTTTAAAATGTGTAACTGAACACATTCTTAAAGAGAAAGAAACGCAGGGCAGTGTTGGAGGCTGAGTGACCCATTTTTATTCTCTCCTCTGGCTTGTCGGTGTGGAAGTTGGGGCGATTGGTTGGGGACGTACCGGGGGGTTATTCCCCAACAGCCACAGAGGGTCATTAGGTGGAGGAAATAAGAGCATTTGCTGCAGAGAATAGGGATGAATAAGAAATGATACACTGGGAGGATGAACAAAAAAAGATGGAGAAAAAGGTGTGCAGGCTGTTGTAGAGGCTTAGCAGATTAAGTGCTGTGGGAGGGAGGAAAACAGAATGATGCCTTAGTTAATTAGTTAAGTAATTCATTGTGTCACGGATGTACAACTGCCCATGATGTCGAAAATTAATCACTGAAGAAACACTCGTCAAATATGAATCTCATTTCTTACACATAACAATACATTGTTAACAAAGACCTTCAGTCCCAAGCTTAACAAATATAATCTGCCACAAAAAGACTCATCAGACATGGACATTTATTTATAAGACACTATAAGCCTTACACCATACAGTGATCAATTAAAGATGAACCAGAGTTGATCTTCAACCTCACTTACATCACCTAGCAAAGTGTTTTCTCCTCTAGTAGACCACTGAAGCCATGTTTCTGTCACTAATGGTGATGTCTCTAAATGTAGGTGTGCACAAAGAAGATCAGCTGCTATAAATGTACACAAATACACAATGTCTTATTTGTATGGCTATGATTAGAAGTTGTGCTGGAGACAAGACGGGAGTAAATTTGCATTAAATTAATGTCCTCCTGCCAAATCAAGCGTGCTCACATTACTTGAGTTTGCCTTTCATAAAACCCAACTTCATCCTTCTTGCCCATTCTGTCCTGCTGACAGTGTTTTCTCTGTGTTTGTATTCTAGTCAGGAATGCCCCAGACTGTGTGCTCAGGCACCATGTTTACCACTCCCAGTGGCTTCAGCCCTCATCTGGCCTGTGCTGAGCCTGGGGAGGAGGAGGAGGAAGCCCCGCAGGAAGGCCCGGGGCCCGGGGCTTGCCTGGCTGATGGGCCCGCGATCACCTCCGCCTCCCTGGACACCCTGATCCAGAACCTGGTGCCCACTGCCGACTACTACCCCGAGGTAAGCTGAAATACCCTACAGTGGCTCCACTGCTCATTAAAAACTCCATCCGCCTCAGGAAGTCCATTTTGCTTTATAGTTATAGTGACAGTACTGCCAATTAGATGATTAACCCCACGTCGCTGCTTAAAGTGCTACTCTGCTTCCTTTAATTACAGAAACTGCAGTGTTTTTATTGATGTAGTGGGAATGTCTTAGTGAATGTCTCCTTCTGTCCTTTGACAGAAAGCCTATGTGTTTACCTTCTTGCTGAGTGCTCGTCTGTTCATTCCTCCTCCGGAGCTGCTGGCGAGGGTGTGTGAGCTGTGCATCAAACAGCAGCAGCTGGATCAGAGCCCACTCGATACGGTCAGCACTGCACCACACATAAATACATATTCCTGCATGTACGCGACCAAGCTAATGAAGAGGAATGTTGGCAGGCATTTCAGAAGCATTCAGGCATACTTGTGTTCTGCATGTAAGCAGTCTCTGATTTTTGCCGTCCGCTTTGTGATGGCTTCACTGATGCGGTCCCGAGCTCAGACGGTAGTAAACCCTCTTTTATTTCTTCAACAACAGGCGAAAGTGCGCAAGTTTGGTCCCAAGATCCTGCAGCTGCTGACAGAATGGACAGAGACGTTCCCGTCCGACTTCAGGGATGAGAAGATGGTCGGACACTTTAAAGACATCATCCACAGAATAGCTCCGTGTGATGAGGTACGCCAATGACCTGTAACTGCAGCCGTGTGATAGAGCTCCAATCATCTTTGTACAAGATGGGATTTTTCTTCCAGTTTCAGAAGGATCAGCAACAATATGTGATGAGCTGTAAGACTCGTGATTTTGATCCACTCTATAGGAAGTCGTCATTGTAGCGTTTATAAGCTGCAGCTGCAGTGAGAAATGCCCTGATGGGGAACAAAATTTAATTATCATCACTACCTCTGTGGTGGGTGATGGAAGGAGTCAGAGTGTCAGCGTAGGGTGAGTAGCCACAGCCTAACTGTTACACAATCTTACGTTACAGGAGAGAGGGAGAGGAAGGAAGGATATTAGAGGAGTGGTTCTATCTGCAGCCTCGAGGGAAAATAGAGGGAGGGAGATGGATGGAGAAAATGGGGGAGGGGATGGGATACAGGGGCACACAGAGAAAAGGTAGGAGAGGAGGAGGTGGAAGAGGAGGAGGGTGAGGTCGGTGTCGGAGAGCAGGAAAAATGGAGTGAGGTGAAGGGAGGATAGAAAGAGAGGAGGGGCAGGTGGTGATGAATGTGCTGCTATTTACAGCTGACTGTCTACTATATGGGTGTGTGTGCATACATGTGGGAGCTCTGGGTCATTTGTGAGACAGACTGACCTAATGGCCTCCGTGAGCGGTCATCTGGAGGGAGGGGAGGGAGGGAGGGACGCTAAACACACATTCCTGGATACAACACACAGCACAACAACGCTGAGCTGTGAAAACCTCAATAACATGTATTACTTCAGCTGACAAATTCCATTGTAGCCATAATATGTCATTAGATTGTGTCAATATACATATAAATATGTTGTTTTTACATCTTTTAAATCTTAATGGAGATTAAATGTTTTCTCGAAACTGCACATATATATAGGATTTACAAATCATCTCATTAGCTCTAAATACACACTCACATGCTATACAGGGCAAATTTACATGATGATTCAAATGCAGTCATAGAGAGGTCAGTAGTGAAGGAGGAAGGAACTGAGCCTTCAAGTGAAAATATGAACACAGAGAACATTCAATTTTTTATTAAATTAGAAATATTATTATGGATTTAAAGTTTCAAAAGTAATAAACTCACTCTATACTCACTTGTATATACATATCTATGTAATTGTCCATTTCAGTGTTGTGACATTACTAAATTAACTTTTATCACATATCCCTGAACTCTCTGAACCCCAAAACCCGCTGACCGCTTTGAAATTCATGTTATTTTTTCAGAAATTGCCAAATTTACCCAATTTATCAAAGGCAGAAACCATAAAAAAACCCAAAAAGAATTGTTCGATTTTGGATTTTCCAACTGTACTTGAACTAATCAAATGTGACATACAGTTCAGTCAAGTAAAATGACCAAATCTAAGCTGTTTTCTACGTGTCTCATTTAAAAACTACTGTTTGCACTAGCCAGATACTGTAAAGAAACAAAACACTCTGAGTTCCTCCGCACAACCAAAAACCTAAGTGACGAAGCTGTGATGAACTGTCGCACAACAAAAATTCAGGTCTTTTTCGGCTGAACTGCAGGTTGTGTTTACAAAGAACACTGTGGAAGCAAATTCAAAAGTTAGGTAATAAAATATTAACAGTGTGCAAATGCAGCATTTTTTCCTAGAACTGGAAAGACCGTGTGGAAAAATGACCATGTTGATTCCAGGTTTTTGTATTTCTGTATTCGTCAAAGATATTCAGCTGTACTTTTTTCTTATTTTATGAGTTATGCTTTTATATTTTGCACAAAGGTAAATTTTGAGCTCTTGCCGTGGTTGTGCGTGCTGTTTCCATAGTGACGCAGGACTTACTTTTGTTGTGAAAAATGAGCCCACAGTGAGGGAAAAATGGGGCAGGAGCAAATAAAAATAAAAAGCAGATT
>NW_007577837.1:88125-156364 GCF_000690725.1 Stegastes partitus | reverse complement strand
ATCTTATCTTATCTTATCTTATCTTATCTTATCTTATCTTATCTTATCTTATCTTATCTTATCTTATCTTATCTTATCTTATCTTATCTTATCTTGTCTTGTCTTGTCTTGTCTTGTCTTGTCTTGTCTCACCTGCAAATTTTTAATTACTTTATGTACCTGTTGGCACTTTAGTCTATAACAGAAGTTGATCAACGTTTAGTATAAAATCGGGACTGCCAACTACATCTGTCTGATACATGAGGAAAAAAGGAAGCACTTTCCGTCGAGGAGTAGAGAATTCTAGTATGAAGTAGCATAAAGTAGGAACACTCATGTAAGGTATTGTAAATTAAGTTACTTGTTACTTCTAAAATAAAGAAGTTGAACAAAAGGACACATTGAAAAGTTCTATTCTCTGTTTCAGCAGCAACTAGAGTGCTCACAACCCAGCAACACAGAAGTTCTTTTGAGTGATGCCTATCACTGTCCAAAACCATTAATAAATAATTCATCAAAGTTGTTATTGATCTCTCCTCTACTCTCCTCTCCTCTCCTCTCCTCTCCAGGCGTACTGGAAAACCCTGAACCAGGTGCTGCAGAAACTTAGCCAGAGGCTGGCCCTGATGAGCCAGGGGGAAGAGAGCATTGTCAAGGTCTCCCTCAACGCCTCCTCTATCTCTGACAAGCTGGTGGCCTTCAAGACCAAGCCTCCGCCCATCCAGAAAGACATGCTCTCCATCTGCAACGACCCCTACACACTGGCACAGCAGCTCACCCACGTGGAGCTGGTGAGGAGGAGGATGGGGGAGGGAGGGTGAGAAGTGTGGGTTAGACAGAGGTCAGGGTAAGAGATGATAACAGGGATGGATGAGGAGGAGAGGGGGGAAAAAAAGGATGTGGAGAGAAAGAAGGTGAAGCATGGGTGGAGATTCCGTCCACGTCAAGGACATAAACATGGAACGAAAGACATGAAACGAGGAGATGGAGAACACAGAAGAAGAGGGGGTGATAGAAAATGACTTTAAAAGAACAAAGGGAAGATGGTGGGAGGCACAATAGCAAACTAAAATGTGCAGAATAATTCAGCATCGTGATCTTGTAACATTGCGAATCTTTTTGTACTATAACCTTGATTATCACTTGTCAGCTATTCTGGCACTAACTGCTTTTCACCCAGTGCCACAAAAGGAAGAACAAAGGGAATAATGCAACGAAAACGCGCCTGAACAAAGCATCTCTGCAGTGTCTTTCGCACCGTGCCTTCGGTCCATTCATGTGTGCCTTGATGTGGGCACGTGGATCTGGGGGTGGTTGTGTTTATGCGCGAGTGTGTCTGAGTGGGCTTGTACCCTTGTCTGAGCGGTGACATCACCCCACAAGTCAGAGATGCGCCTGAGGCCTGAAACAAAGGGGATAAAACCGCTGTGGATATATGTGACCTGACAGCTTCACACTCCGACACACACACACAAAAGGAGAGGGGAAAGGCAGAGATAGACAAGCGCGTGCAATACACACATTCCTGCCTTTCTTTTAAATCTGTTTTTGACAACACGTTGATTAAGAAAAGGATGCTATTGTGCCTTCTGCTACTATGCGTGTTTGTGCGTTTTGGATTGTGTCACGAGTTGCGACGGGTCCAATGAGTCATTTTGATTTGCACACGTATGTGACCGCGCCGCTGTCTTTTAATAGAAGTGAATATTGTCTCAAGTGTCACTGTGAGGAAATATGATACCAATGAGTCACATCAATGAGTCATTACTTCCCCTTATTGATTGCCTTCCATTACTGAAATGAAAGAATTATTAATGGGGCTATCCCCACTGGTGTATGTGGCTGTGTGTGTGTACTTGTGCATGTTGTGGGGACACGAATGCATTTCGACAGGAGGGGTGATTGCAGGTTACGGAAAGTAGTATTTACAGTTAGGGTGAGCGTATAGGAAATGAATGCAAGTCAGTGTAACGTCCTGAAGCGCTGAAAACATGACTGTGTGTGTTTTCCAGGAACATTTGAGTCATATCGGACCGGAGGAATTTGTCCAGGCCTTTGTTCAGAAAGACCCACTAGATGGAACACAGGTAAACCTTTCTTTTTAATTACGTCTTTAAATCACCATCATTTTGTTCCGTGTGAGCGTTAAGATCAGATTATTGATCCGCTGTAAGATCAAATCAGATCAACACAGGAGCACATTGTTATTTATTTTCGTAAGTAGTGCACACATAAGAATTGCAAAGTTAATTCTTTGTTGTTTTGCAAAACCCGCAGTCTGTCCAGAGGTCCTTTATTTTCTTAGAAATCTGGAGGGAAGCAGATTTTGAGACGAGCTGTCACAGTAAAAACAACAACAAAAAAAGAGAAAATCCTTGTATATTGTGTTTTTGGAGTTTAATGTCTGATCAGGATTTGCTTCTTAAAGGGTCAAACAAAGGTCAGCGAGCCAAAATGCGTCAAACAGCACAGCATTGTGTTATCACATGCTGTGCAGCGGGCACACAAGTCCTCCATCTGCCCCTTCTGTATAACTGTTGAATGCTTTCACTCTTCTCTCTTCCTCCGCTGTCACTCATTCACTACGGTTTCTTCTCATTTTCGGCGTCCCGTCTCTTCAACTCGTCCTCTCTCCGTCTGCCCTTGTCCTGCTATTTTCTCATGCTCTCCGTTGAACCTGTCGTTTCCGCTCCCAGCTCGCCGTCTTTGTCATTTCCACTCACATAGGGGGGTCACCCTGTAGATAGGAAGCTAATTAGTATCAGCAGAATTCCCAATGGTAACACTTCCTATCCTAACTTGTGTGTGTGTGTGTGTGTGTGTGTGTGTTTCATCGGCAGCCATGCTTCAGTGACCAAAAGAAGAAAACCACCAACCTGGAGGCTTATGTCAGATGGTTCAACAGACTGTGTTACCTGGTAGCTACAGAGATCTGCATGGTGAGTGGAAAATGCTTCTGACGCCGGACTTTAGAGGCAATTTAAAGGGTCACACAAAATATACTGGTTATGCCAAAAATGAAGAGTATGAAAAGTGTTCGAAACATCAGAAACACATCGTCTGCGAAATAAGACACTCACTGATTAAAAGCATTTTCAGTATGAAGTACACATGAGTTTGATCCCAAGGAGACATTATATCCCTGAATTCTGCTTGTGAAACATAAAACACTGAAACACTGCACAGTTTATTTGGATGAATATGTTATATCATTATTTATCATAGCTCCAGTTCTCCAGT
Source organism: Stegastes partitus (assembly GCF_000690725.1). Classification (NCBI taxonomy): domain Eukaryota; kingdom Metazoa; phylum Chordata; class Actinopteri; family Pomacentridae; genus Stegastes; species Stegastes partitus. The sequence goes on along the minus strand of NW_007577837.1, from coordinate 153,145 downwards.
ATTCTCTGATTTCCTAAAAGTGAATTCCTGGGAAAGGTATCTATTAATATTGTAGTAACATCTCATTCTCATAAACAAATGTAAGTGCAGCAGCTAAAGGCAGTTAAATGGCTGAGGAGCGTCGCTGCCCCACAGTGGATACTTTGTGTTACTGCACCCTGGTTTGTAAATGCATCTGTGGAGTGAGAGAGAAATAAGATTCACTGTGAAAAATGAACTAAATCATGAAGACAACTCATTTCTTGTGATGTTTTGCAGCCAGCGAAGAAGAAGCAGAGGGCCCAGGTTATCGAGTTCTTCATCGACGTGGCCAGGGAGTGTTTCAACATCGGAAACTTCAACTCCCTCATGGCTATCATTTGTGAGTTGTTTATGTTACAACATCTGAGCATATTTGCAGTTAATAATTCCCATGTTTGCCTTGGTATTGATAGTTAAAATCTGTGTTCTCTCGTAGCTGGCATGAACATGAGTCCCGTGTCACGTCTGAAAAAGACCTGGGGCAAAGCCAAGACTGCCAAGTTTTTCATTCTTGAGGTGAATACAGTTCAACTCTCCACTGATTGAGAAATCCAAGACAGGTGGTAACATGAAACTGATGGCATTTTGCTTGTTGCTGTTTGCTTTTGACAGCATCAGATGGATCCTACGGGGAACTTTTACAACTACAGGACTGCCCTGCGGGGGGCCGCCCATCGCTCTCAGACTGCCAACAGCAACAGAGAAAGGGTGAGGCTCTGCACCGCATCGCTGCTGTCACTCTGAAAGCACGCCGGCACTGGTTCGGGGATTTTTTAATCTTTACATTTGTGTTTACTTCATCCTGTTTTCTCTCCTCAGATTGTGATTCCCTTCTTCAGTCTGCTGATAAAAGACATTTATTTCCTGAACGAAGGATGTGCCAATCGGCTGCCCAACGGCCACGTCAACTTTGAGGTGAGACTTCCCCTTTTCTCCAAAGTCTGCCTCGTTTATTCTGAATCTTAACATATGCCTTAAAACAATTAGTCAAATATTTTGTGTTTTTTTTTTTTTTTTGTTTGCTTTTCAAGAAATTTGTGGAGTTGGCACGGCAGGTTGGGGAGTTCATGACGTGGAAACAGGTGGAGTGTCCATTCGAGGAGGACCGGGCCATCCTACACTACCTCCACACTGCTCCCATCTTCAGCGAGGATGGTGAGAACCTGCCACATAAATTTCATTATTCGTCAGGCTGTATGGATGGCAATGGCATCCAGTCCTCAACTTTGGTCCACACTAAAATATCTCAGCAATTCCTGATTGTATGTGCATGAAAATTTGGACACATATCCTAGTTTAGAGATGAAGAATGTTGATGATGATCCTCGCAGTTCCCTGACTGTTCTTTTTTTCACGACAAATATTGAAATTTTGTACAGATATTTTTTTAAACTCTGTGCAATGTCAGTATTTTTCTACTTATGAACAAATATGTGCACTATAGATCAAATCTGTGCAATAGTAGTACTTCTTTATCAGTATTTCTGCTTATGGAGGAATCTGTGCAATACCACTGATGTGTTTGATATTGTTGTTTTCCACATCCAGAGGAATCTGTACAATCTGAATGTCCATGTATTGAATAACCTGTACTTGTGTATATTTTTGTTTTCACTTTAATTTTTCTACTCATGTATCTCACATGTTTGCACTGTCCTCTTTACTGCTGAAACAGTTTCCCACTCTAGGATGAATGAAGACTTAACTTAACTTAACTTAACTTAACTTAACTTAACTTAACTTAACTTAACTTAACCAGCAGTTCTGACTTTTGTCTATCGGAGAAGTTGGTAAAAGTTTAGTATAAAATTGGGACTGCTAACTACATCTGTTTGGTAAATGGAGTGAGGTAAAAAGTATTTGCCTTTGAAATGTAGCACATGTTAAAATGAAGTAGCATAAAGGGGGACGTACTCATGTAAGGTCAGTCTTATCTTACATTCATGTTGGCTGAATTGTAATAACTTAATTGATTTCCTAACTTTCCATTTAGCACCATCAATAGATCAAGATTTTTTCCATTACTTTGTTCACCAAATACCTGCAAAACTAAACACATTCTCATACTTTGTATTTATTGCTAATAGTAACCTGCTACCTTTAGCATTTAGTTCAAAGCACCACTGTGCTCCTGCACAGGTTTCCTTACAGTTGATGATTTATTGTACTGACTTCAACTCATTTATTCCTTTTCTCATCTTTCCCCAGGACTCTATCTTGCATCCTACGAGAGTGAGAGTCCAGAGAACCAGGTAGAGAAAGACAGATGGAAAGCACTCAGGTGAGGACACGTCAAATGAGAAAACGCTGTCGAGTCCAAATTTAGCACAGCTTCCTTCATCAACCTGTTCTCTCCCATCAGGTCTAACGTCCTGGGAAAGACATGAGGCGCTGACGGCAGCTATCCCTCCCACCAACGAGGGGACGCGTGTTCTCTTTGCACTAAACTGAACTGTGAAGGAACCTAGCTGGTACTTAGGTGTTTTTCTATGAAGAAATGGTGATAAAACAAACAAACAAACAAACAAAAAAAGAAACAGGATGAACAGGATTCATCAAGAAGAGTGTTAACAAAAAAATATGAAAAAATGAACACATTAGAAAAGTGAAGTGAAAATGTTAAGCTAAAGAAACTGGAGCAAAAATCCCTTTGCAGGATATGAGGTTACAGTGTGTCGGAGAGGGACGCAGCTTCTCCATCCCCCTCCCCTCGATGTGTGTTTACTCTGTGAAGATGTTTACTACTATAGGGAGTACAGTTACAGGGAAACCCACTTTATAAGATGAAATTCCTACTGATGTTGGTTGTTGTTTTTGTATTTGCTCCTCTCCCCCTTTTCTCCCTCTTTCACTTCCCCTTTAGTCCGAAGCCTTGGCTAGGTATTTAATTTAACTTTTATTTTTTTCCTCCCTTTTTCTTGTCATGTACTGTAACTAAACATGAGATGATGTGAAGGGCGCTGGCTAGCCCATATCAGCTATCATATTTTATAGGTTATTGAAGGAATGGCAACTGTGTGTATATCTGGGAACACAAAAGACAACTTGTGCATTTTACCAGTTCATCTTATACTGCGAGTGTGTGTGTGTGTGTGATCCAGGTGTTCATACATTCACGTCTGATCATATTGTCGCCGTCTTGTGTTGCACGGGAATGACTGGAGAAACCTGTTTGTGGCTCGTTTTTATTTATTGTGTTTCATTTTGGGGGGAGGGGGAAGTGTCGGGTGGGGAATATGAACTGTTAAAAAAAAACAAAAAAACGTGTTTACTCCTTTTAAATGTATTGTGCCATTAATACAAGAAAAACTACAGTAATAGCTCGACAAAAAGGGAGCCAGGCCAGGTGTAGATTGTGTACAGGTGATATTTACCCCTCATCTTTCTGCTCTTCAGGAAGTTCTCTCTGACTGACGTTCAGTTGTCTGATATATTTATGGAGATTTTCTGTGCTGACAGATGTATAGTTTTTATTGTAACTTTCCTTTACTGAATATGAAGTCCGGCAGCATGCTACGACAGGTGTTTTTGTTTTTCAAAAGGGGCATTAGCGTATCCACCTTGTAAAGACTGCGACACAAACTTTGTAGTGATTTTTGTGGAGGGACGAGGGCGAATCGGGGACTTCTGTCTCGCTACAACATAAAGAGGGAAACTTGTGCCATATGATTCACTGGTTGTCATGACAATTCAGGTTCCTTTGACTTGAAATGAAATGTGTTGTTTAGTCGTTCTGTGGGATTGTCACTGAGCTTTTTTTTCCCCTTTTTTTTGGCAGTTTTGTTGTAACTCTAGAGCCATTTTTGGGTTGGGGGTTCTGAAGAAGAAGGGAGCAGGAACTGTTTGTGTAATTATAAACTTTTTAAGAAGCAGTCTTATTCAGTTTGCTTTTATTAATTGATGTCAGTGTTTTCTCTTAAGAAGCACCTTTTCCCTCTCTATAACAGACTGATTTAATCCCTCTCCCCCCCTCCTCCTCCTCCTCGTTTGTCATCGGTAAACTTGCTTTCACCCTAACCCATTTCCCAGAGAAAGTAAGATCGTGGAGAGATGTGATGTCAAATCTGCCGTTCGAGGTGAAGACGTGTTTTAACAAAGCGTTGCCTGTGCTGAACATGTGGTCTCAATGACAATCGCCTACATGACACCGGTTCTCTGCTCTTTTTAACTGTGTTACCGGATGGCCGAGTCCATCTTTTAAATTTTTTCGCTTACACATACATTTCTGTGTGCGGTTAAAGGAGTGAAATGCGTTCTGTTTTTTGGGGGTGTTGAGGCCAAGCAGACACACCTTTTGGCTTTTACATCACTGCAAAATTTGTGACTGGTTCCTAAAAAGCCTTTAATAAAAGTAAACCATGCTAAACTGACCGTCTGTGATTGATTTTTGCTCATGAGAGTGCTCGGTTTGATTATGTTAACTTTCCTGCCTGTTTGAAGGTTTATCTCAGTCGGTCTTTATCTCATTTACATGGGAGCATTTTACATTAGCTTTCACTACACAAGTTAATCAGAAATCTGTTCATTACAGTCAAGAGAGCCATGCTGCACGCTGTCAAACAGGGCTGTAGCTAACTTTTTATTTCATTGCCGTTTAATACTATAATCCTTTTTGTCTGTATTATGTTACCACCCTACAGGAGCCTGCAGGAGGTCTGCTCTGCTTCACTGTGTGTGCAACATGCTGCTCATAGTGAACCTTTAGATTCATCGGATTTTCTAAGTATAGTTTTCTAGGATCTTAACTTTAATGTTTGAATTAGTCAGGTAAACCTCCACAATTACTAATACTGTAGGGTCTTAACTTTACAATTTTATTTAGTGGGATAAATTAGCATTTTATCCAAGCTTTTTAAGCTTTCTAAGTAGTTCACTCATGTAAATTCACATCATAAATCACACTGTGGGGTCTTACTATTTAAATGTGTTGGATAAATTCTCTGTTAGAAAGCACTTGGGCTGTACTTTGAATGTGAGATAAATAATGATGACTAAGGTAGCAGAAACATCACAATTTCTGATCAAATTGTTTATATATCTTGCTACTGAATTTCAAATTTAGTAAAGCAGAGACCTGCAACAAATCTGCAGCTTTTTAAATGACAGTTAATTGTCAGAATTGTTGCCTTTTTTTTCTCAGAGCAACTAATGAATTGTTTCACCTCTCCTTTTAAAGAACATCAATCTGGACAACAGTTTTATCCACATAATGCATGAAACTGGATTTCTCCATTTTAATCCAATTCTACATGCTTTACTGGCATTAATATCAGGCTGATAATATTGCCAAAGCATCAAGCACTGTGTCAAAAAAAAAGTTTTAAAAAATGAGGAGAGAAAATTAAAAATTAAGACGAATAAAGAAAACTAATAAGAGCATTTTAAAAAAGGGGCAAAATCTAAGAAAAACACAGTAAAAGTGTTGTATGTACCTTATGTATGTGTATTTATATATTTCACCGTGCCAGTTGGTTTTATATATACCAGCAAACAATTTCAAAAAGGTAAGCAACATTTAATTTTATTTATGGGGAAACAATCTCAGGATAGATGTCATGTAAAACTGTGAATCATCTTTATATCAATGCAGAAACAAACAAACAAACAAAATCAGTTCAGTGCATTTTAATCACGTAATTCCTCGCCACGTCCAAATGTGATCTCAGCAAGTTTGGCGTAAATGTCGAAGTGCTTTGTGCCCAGGTAGCTGCCGAAGACGGCCTGCAGCAGCATCACCGCCCTCATCTTCCTCAGGACCGGTCTGGACACCTCCATGCTGAAGCGCAGCATGGTGCCCTTCTCCGGCATCGGGGTGGTGGAGTACCTGGAGGCGAGGCCGATGTTCAGAGGCAAGGCCAGCACGATGGGGTACAGGCAGCCGCCCACCAGTCCGACCAGCGCGCCTCGCATTATGCAGCAGGTGGGGCAGAGGAGGTCCCCGGACATCAGCGGGTTAGACACGGTGGCGTTGTACAGGGCGCATGTGGTCAGGAAGGGCAGCGCCGCCATCGGCAGGATGGTGGAGACCCGCGCCTGCGTCACGTTCAGAGCTCTGCGGTAAAGACTGTTGGAGATCAGTCCCGCTAGTCCGGCGTTTCCCCCCAGGTACAGCGATCCGTAGCTAAAAAGTTTCTGATCGATGTCAGGCAGTTTCTGGAAATTCTTCATCAACATTTCCGCAATCACATCCCTGGTGAGCCCGTGTCCAGGCGCGCTCTCCTTCTGGGTGTTTTCCGACATCTTCACGGTGGCTGTTTAAACCAATCCACCCCATAAAATCCAAAAATCCTTGAGTTTACTCAGTTATCACATTTAGGTGAGCTGATTCTCACCTACAGGGAGCAGACATGTCTTATTACCCACAAGCCAACGCGGGTAGTGTGGGTTTATTTTTGCCCTGAGTCTTAACTGTCAGGCAGAGGAAGCGGCTCTGGAGCCTTTTCAGGATCACAATCAGTTGTATTGCCAAGGAGGTTCTCATATACGAGGACATATGATGTGGTGATTTGGTGCATTACAGTAAACGCTGACAAGTAGAGACTTTTTTAAAGGTTTTTTTTGTTGCAAGTCAATAGGCAGTAAGTGTTCATCAAGTGGACTAAAAGAAAACTACACGTCCACTTAGACATACCTCGTGTACACCAATATAAAACGCAAATACAAAAAGGACATAACCAAAAGATAATTTAATTCATCACCTGTAAACCAACCACAGAAGAACTGATCACTGTAGAAACGCAAAAAAGAAAAACAAAATCAGTCTGTTTTGTTAGTATTTGGCGTATCCAGTCTTAAAGGGGAAATGCTGCCTGGTTGTGCCTGACAGGCTAAGCTCAGGACAACAATTCCCCAAAGGTCATAGCAGTGGGCGTCGTCATTGTGGGTTACGTCATGGAATTTGTTTAAGAACGTTTCATCGAATTCTCGGGAAGGTCGCCATTTTTGAAGACGACAAGTCGGAAGCGTTTTTCCAGTTTCTTTGTTCAAAATTGTCCTACGACGGTTAGGTCTTCACATTCGGACCTCAGAATTGTTAAAGAAAGGTAAAGCCATTTCTTTTGTCGTAACTAATAAAGAAATACATCCGTTAACTACAGTTGGTGTGTAGCAGCTCTGTCGGCTGTTATCAAGTTAGCTTTTCCGACATTCGACGTCTCGCCAACATGGCAGATGCTAACGTGGAGAGCTAGCCGTGGTTAGCTATGAGCGTTTAGTTCCTTAAGTAATATCACTAAAGCAGGCAAGCTGATGCACATCTTTCTACAGTGCAGGCAGTCACCACTTAAAGCTGGATGGCACACGTTATATAGTGCCTAAAGTTAGCCACAGTGGCGTTTATGTTGTGTAGGTGACTAATCTATTTCGTCGCAGCTCGAGTTGTCGACAACAAGCTAACAACAGCTAGCATTAGCTATTTGGATTATCAGTTCGCCTCGAAACAGTTGACCGATTATAACAAAATACCAAATAAAGATATCGATTTGTATTGGGAAGTTTTTTAAGCGTTATACAAATGGAAGTGATGAAACGCGGGAGCTGATGTAGAAGGTGTTATGCCGTTAAAGGCCTTCACTGTCACGGAGTTGTTGTTGAACGACGAGGCCGTCGAGTCAAGGCCAACGTGAGCCAAACGTTCAAGTTGGCCTTGACTTGTTTCCTGTTATTAACGTAAGGTGTAGCAGGTATTACACTGCACTGTTCGTCGACTAACGTCATAAGCTAATCATAGGAAAAGTTTTAAATTGGTTTAAAAGCGATAAAAGAAGATGTTGTTTTTAGCTGACCGTTTTAGCTGATTACTATATTTCAGTAATGATTAGTTTATCCGTCGTGCAAACATTGCGAACTCCGAGTGCATTCTTAGGGCCGAAGGTCGCATTTTCAACCTGCGTGTTTTTTTCATAGCAGTAGTTCAGAATGTATACATTTCCAAAATAATCCTGTAAGTCCGCGTAAAAGTCTCTAAAATTCAACTTGTATCAAAGGTAATGCTGACTAGATTGACATTTGTTGCTCCACTTCAGCGGATGTTATTTATCTTTCCATGCAGCTCTATTTAAGCTGACTGCAACCACATGTAATCCATGATATTTAGTCTGTTGCAGTGGGGGAGGGGCAACCTTTGAAAATCATTTGATATGTGGCAACACACAGGAATCGTGTAACATTGAAAAACAACAGGAATAAATGCCTTTTTATGAGTCCTTGAAATTCAGTTTGTCATTTAATTTTTTTTTTTTTCCCATCTGTTTTAGATGCGACACTCAAAGCGTATGCGCTCCCCAGGTGTCTGGCTTGATGAGTACAGCTGGGAAGAGAGAATGGAGTGTCACAAGCGAAGGAGACGAGATTCGCACAGCAGCGAAAGAGAAAATAAGTCCAGAAGAACTCACCATCAACACAAGGCATACGAGGGGTATATATCAGTACTTATTCAGATCTTACGACTATTTACAGGGTTTTGTGTTTTTTGAGTACAAATTTAACTGAGTTGAACAATATATGAACAACTGCATTACGTGAAGGTGACAGTTTCACCTGATGTCCTGGGTATTCTCAAAATTTAACTCAACTCATATTCAATAGTGTTTGTTTGTGAAAAAAACTGTTTGCAAACCTAGCATTGCATCATAACATACAAGGGACAATTAATGGAAAACTTATAAAACATTTCCTGATGATGTTGTCGAAATATATCATTACATGGTGATGTACTGATCAAGAACAGTTAAACATAGCAAATCTGTCAGTTTTCACATTTATGTGATATTTTTGTTACCTGTCTGTATTGTAGCTTAGTTGTGAGCAGGTGTTAATAAATGGATGTTGTTTAATGTTAGAGTATATTGGCTTTGAACCAAACATATTGCAAATATGATGAGGTAGCGGTTTTGTTTTTACAGACCAGGTAATGTTAAAGCGCCGTGCTGCTCTTACCACCGGAACTCTCGCTCGTGGATTAGTCCTTGAGCTGTACTTGGTGTGTGTGTTTATGTGTTTGGGAGGCGTGGCTTTAGAGGGAGAACTGAAGGGAGGGGGTGTTCTTTTTTTTTTTTCTTTCTGTTGATTGCTTTCAAAATCTGGCTTGCACTTGGTATTTCAGCTGTCTGACCAACTCCAGTTTTAAACTGAGGCGCAACAGCTTAGAGTCCACATCCTGTCAATTATTACTAGGTCCATCCACTTCTGCTTTGTTAAAGAAGGACCAATACAGATTCGCTGGGCAGATAACTAGTAAATGCCTGCTTGTTTTGACCGATCGTTCAAAATACTGTTGCTAGATTTCAGAATTTAATGTTGGATTGTTAAGGCGTCAATTTTGTTAACTCATTGACTCCATATTAACTGCCTCACAGATATTTATCTTACTGTCTGTACTTTGTTTTTACTTTATAGAATTGCCAAATTGCAGATTCAGATCATCTAGCAAAGTTTTGTACAGTGTTTTGTCAATCCACCTTTTTGTGGGCATGCTTTATGGCCAATGGGGTTACATTAGACGTTTCCAGATCTACTCTAATTTTAATTCTGTAGAGAGGCAGATTTCTTCCTGGAAGACAACTGACACCACCAGGGTGCTAAGGCCCTAAGGGTTTCTTGGTCTTTTTTAGATGCTTAACTGCTAACATGACCTACTGGGTGGAAGTTTGCTGGAAGTGACTGGAAACATTCTTCAACTTTAATGAAAAAAATAATGGGACTTTATAGAGAAAGCCATATATAGGGAATGCATTTTTATGTAAGGAATGCATGCTTAAAAGAATTTTTTTTTTTAATCTTTGCATTTCATTTTGGCAGAAATGGTACTACGTAGGTGTTAACTGCTAGTGTGCCAAGATCTGCAGGTGTGGAGTCGCAGATTGTATTACACACCATCCAAAAGTGCTGAAAAGTTTTTAGCAACTTCCAATGCCTCACACTTACTCTGCCAATGTGGCTCTCTGTCAAGTTGAATGCTTTTTAAGGAGGGAATGCTTTGGGTTGCCAAGGAGATGGTTGTATAAATATTAAAGTTACCCAAATATGGGCCATTAGATGTTGACTTTTACAGACTCATAAAAGTACTATTTGTGCCGTAATCTGTTATGACATTGCTTTCTGAACTTCAGGCTCTTAATGAGCAGGATGCTGGGTGTTTGGTGGCCCTAAATCAGTATGTTGCTAATTACAAATCTTATATAAAAGGCTCAGGGATAAAGTGTCAGGCAATAGGCGGTCCATTAGCACCATCCCATCCACTCTTCACTTTCAAGCTTGATCACAGACAAGGAACTGTGCTGTTCCTTACGTGACCGTCCTTTGCTTCTTGTTGTTGACTTGTGTGTCTCATCTTTTGTTTGACTGCAGGCACTACCTGGAGACCCGCAGTCTGAACCAAAGGCTGGACGCTCGTGAAGAACACACTCAGGATCACAGTTTGGACATGGCCTGTGACGATGTCAGTCATGAAAGCACCTGCAAGGACAGAGACCGTGACTGGCACCACTACAGCAAGTCATCTGGGCGTAGTGGACGCAGCAGGCGAAGCAGCCGTAGCCGCAAGCAAAGAGACAGAAGGCGCAGACGCAGCCCCTCTCACCACGGGTCGTCCTCGGTACGGGAACTTCCTTCTCCTCTCTCCCCCTCCTCTGTCTATACCACCAAATCGAATGGGTCATTATCACTGGTGTTTAGCCAATGCTTAACACCCATCTCTTTGTCTTTCTGTATCTCTGTGTGTTCTACTCCTCACTGTAAAGCATGATTTCCAGTAATGACAAGTAGGGACTTGGGGGCTCAGGAAGTAAGGGATTTTGAGTGTTTATAGTTTTGCAAGACAAAAGTGGACCCAGTATTTTTGTTGAGATTTTAGTGGGCAGTTGTGGGAAGTGATACTAAAGCATTAACCTGTATAGCAAGAGTTAAAATCAATCAAGTTCAGTTTTTTTCTGTACTATTTTGAGAAAGTCTCTCATCTGAAAATCTTGTTGCCATGTTTTTCTTCTGTAACACACACTATGTGGTGGCTGCCGGCCAATTTCTCTGACGGGGCTGAATTTGAATTTGCTGCTCCGTCCTCCCGTCCATTCGCCTGCTGGTGTTACTGAACGGGCTGAATCTATCCACCCCTACACCTCCCCCCCTTGGCCTGGTTGAATGAATGACGATGTCGCATTGTGGTGGCCGGGTGCTGGCTGACTGATGGGTTATTGATGTGATGGCGGATTGCGGCGGGTCCGGTGCAGAGGAGGAGCCATCACCGCAGGAGCAGGAAAAGATCCAGGAGTGTTGAGGATGATGACGAGGGTCACCTCATCTATCACAGTGGAGACATGCTGAGAGCGAGATGTATAGAATATATACCTTTTTTTTCTACTGTTGTTCACATTTGTCTCTCACTCTCTTGTCTGGTTTTTATTTCCAAACATTAATATAGAGACTGAAGTATTTGGGCCAGTAGATTTAAATTTTTTGGTTAGATATTGCTCGTCAGTTTAACATACTTAGCATTGAGTTGTATGTCAGTGTTCAGAAGTCTTTTATTGTAGTGCAGCTTAACTGAGCATTGTAACATCAGGCAGTGAACTCAGCAAAAGGACTGTTTCATTTTGTCAGTGCTGTGTGCCTAACTTCAACTCTCTATTTTCTGTAGATGAGATTGTGTGTACTCTAGGAGAGGGTGCCTTTGGGAAGGTCGTCGAATGCATTGATCACTCAAAGTAAGGACCAAGACAAAAATACTCTTAACTAGTTTAATGTTGACAATCTTTTTTTTTTTTTTTTTAATTGCTGGCTTCTCCTTCAAATTTTGTCAATGTATTAAAATGCAATCTCAAATTTCATGTGTTTCAGTGATGGGGCTCGCGTGGCTCTGAAGATCATTAAAAACATAGACCGCTACCGTGAGGCAGCCATGTCTGAGGTAGAGGTGCTTGAACAGTTGAAGTCCCTCGACTGTGATAGAAAATAGTAAGTAACTGCATATCATGTGAGTTTTTCTACAGAGCAGTGAGAAAATACAAAATGGTTTATTTTGGCATACAGGCTGTTTAACTTTGTGTCTTTTTTTCTTTTCATCTCCTTTCAGTGCTTGTGTGCGCATGCTGGACTGGTTTGACTACCACGGTCATGTTTGTATTGCTTTTGAGCTGCTTGGCCTCAGCACATATGATTTCCTCAAGGAAAACAACTTTCAGCCTTTCCCCATTGAACACATCAGACACATGGCGTACCAGATCATTCGAGCTGTGCAATGTGAGTAATAGTCATACGTAGTTTGTGTGAAAATGTTCCTGTATGTTTAGGGGGGAAAAAAAGAAACTCAGCTCAGTTACAAATGCGCTCGTCTTGTCTTTCAGTTCTGCATAAAAACAAGCTGACTCACACGGATCTGAAGCCTGAGAATATCCTTTTCATAGATTCAGACTATGATATGGAGTACAACCGTGAAATGGTAAGTGTTCTAAATATTTATTGAGAATGTCACACAGGCCAAAGTGCTGGCAAAAGTACAAAAATTCTTGTTTGTTCCAACGGCTGAGAGTTTCTTGACTGTGTTTGTTCACAGAAACGAGATGAACGAACTTTGAAAAACCCAGATGTGAAAATCGTTGACTTTGGTAACGCCACGTATGATCACGAGCACCATACCTCTGTGGTGTCCACGCGTCACTACCGAGCTCCTGAAGTCATTTTAGGTAAGTGGCTGTTTTAAAGAATTGCACTAAAGCTTTAGACATATCCTTGAGGGGTAACTTGTTATTTAACATTGTGTCTTTCAGATTTAGGCTGGGACCATTCCTGTGATGTCTGGAGTGTAGGCTGTATCCTCATTGAGTACTACCTTGGATCTACACTCTTCCAGGTAGGTGGCAGTAGAGAGCATGACAATTTAAATACTCTTGTCAATTGCTACGGCACTGATTCATCTGGCCTTTTTGGTTTTCTCATTCAGACACACGACAGTAAAGAGCATCTTGCTATGATGGAGAGAGTCCTTGGCCCCATACCTACAAACCTCCTGGAGAAAACCAGGTAATGATCCATTGATCAGCCAATTTATTTGTTCCTTGTGAAACATATTTATTATTTTAAAGTTTACATATTTGTATTGGTAATTAAATACATATTTGTAACTGATGGAATTCATCTTGACAATTTTGTGTTGTATAGAAAACGACGATATGTTCACCGTTGCAAACTGGACTGGGATGTGCACAGCTCTGCTGGAAGATACGTCAGGAAACACTGCAAACCTCTCAAGGTAAGAGAACAAAGTTTTAAGGTAGACCTTTAAATTGTGGATTTCTGTCAAAAGATCCTGCCGGATTTGTTGTCTGTCAGTGATGACTGAAATGCTGGCACTGCAAGCCCCACCCTGTAACTTCTTAAGTTTCAAGAAGTACTCCCCAAGAGCAGGGACTTTGTTGGGGGTTCAGCCACAGTTCCACCCAGAGTGCCTAGAACTTGATGTCACAGGATCTTTTTTCAAGCAACAGAAAGGTTCCGTCACACCAGTAGTTGTCTGCATTCTCACCACTCTAAAGACCTGTGAACTTTAGGCAAGTCAGTCTGTCGATTTAAGAAAATAGGGACTGCTCCTTTTGCTTGTCATTGTTGTTTACAATGATTTCCCCAGAACCTACTTTGGAACCTGGTCGCTGTAGGGAAAATGCCCTGAGTTCCTGTAAAGGTTCCTGTACCCTGACAAAAGTTCATGTGGTGAAAATGGGACTTTTCTGCCTGCAACTTCACTTCAGACAGGAGACCTGAGTTCCTCAAAAGGCCCTCAGTTTCCAGAAGCTTAAGTTTTGTTCCAAGTTACAACAGTATATATAGCTCACAACTTATAGTAACAGATTTCTTAATTTGTTGCATGCAGACGCTGAGCTCAGCTGATGGTCACAAAGCGGTTCAGGTGTAGGCTAACTGGATCAAAGAGAAATGCACAACATGCCCGTTAATCAGGGAGTGTTGGAGTTAACGGAATGTATCTAAGTGAAGCTGTTTGCTCCAGTAGCCAGTGTTTCTGGAGAGGTGGCACACAAATGTATTTTTCTTGGTGTGTTTGATTAACTTTATAAACTGCTACCTCAAAATTGGTTCAGTGAACACTTGAAAGTCTCATTTGTAAACAAATCAAACTTTGCAAAAATGCTATACTGCAAGGCTCTTCTGTGTTTATTGTAGTAGGTCATAAGTGTATTTCTGAAACTGCAATTAAAGTAGAACCCTAGTTAAATAACGTCTTTTAATGAGACTGTCCTTTTTTTCCCCCCTCTTCAGCATTACATGGTGTCTAAGGGTGACGCCCACCAGCAGCTCTTTAACCTGATCGAGAGGATGATGGAGTACGACCCAGCTAAGCGCCTCAGTCTGGAACAGGCTCTCCGACATCCCTTTTTCTCCTGCTACTATAAGAGAAGCGGCAGCAGTAAAAGCAGCACCAGCACGAGCAGAAGCGGCAGCAGCAGTAGCAAAAAAGACTGAACTCCTGAACCTGTAAACCTCTGACCTGCACCCTCGGTCAAGGCCTGGCTGTCACCATGACATTCATCACAGTTCTCAGTGCCAGCTGCTACTTCCTGACTCTCCAGGAGAGGTGAACCTTAACTGACTGTATCAGTCCACTGCCCTGCTTTGCTGTGTTCTCCCCAAGCCAGTGCTAAGTCTCAGTCATCATGTTGCAATAAAACCTATTGCATATTTTCATGTGATTACATCCCTTGAGTGATGTCTATTTATTTGATGTTGTAATTTAAATTGTAGCTTCGAAGCATATACTGTTCAAAATTTATTTTATTTTATTTTAGTCCAGTTTTTTTTTTTTCAGTGTTCTCTCTGTGCATTGTGAACTAGGTGATGGGTAATGGAACAGATTGAGAAATTCTTGCATCAGTCACGCCAGTAAATTATTCAGCATTGCAAATGTAAAAAAAAAAAAAAAAAAAGCTTTGGGGGCAGAAAATCCTTGTAAATAGTTTGTTCAGATATCTTGTTTTTTCACTGACTGGTAATGTAACTTTTGCAGTATCATACATTTTCAATAAACTTGACACCAGAACTTGTTTTGTGCTCTTTGTGTGTGTCGGGGGGAAATAAGTGTTTATTTGTGCTTTAGCTGCGTTGGTCCACATGATGGCAGTAAAGAGCCTCTGTTACTGCAAGAGTCAACCTCCTGCAGGTTCTGATCGACACTGAAGGCTTGTCAAGACTAATCACCTCACTCTAGTTTTTAGCTTTTCAGCCTAACAATAGTGGGGAAACCTGAAATCTGGGTGTCTTTTCAGGATTCTCCTGTGCTGGGTTTTTAATGTTAATTGTAAATGTCTACAGTGGAAGTAGAGGAAAGAAGGAGTGTTTAAAATTACTGTTCATTCAGGATTCAACAAACTGGGAACACGAGGATAGAGTGGCATTGTCTTGACAGTTTTGATAAGAGATTGTTTGGATCCCTGTTTTGAATTATGTCTCACTTACGTGGAGAATTTCCGTCCAGAGCATCCTTGATAGTACAGAAGGTGCGTTCTTTGTTCAGATTACACCACGACAGACCTCCAATCTAAAGTGTCCTAACTTAAAAGAACAAAATATTCTGCAGCTTTCACAATTAATCGCATTGACAAGGAAGCATCACGGAGCCTATGCACGCGTTTTTCTATACATTTTAGTCGACTGTGGATTTGGAGAAACTATGGTGACAAACAATATAAGTGGAATGACATGTGGTCCCTGACTGATCACAAATTGGCCAACCCCAGATCAGCGTCATTCACAGCTGTCAATCCGCAGCTTCCCACGTGGTCAGCAGGGCGGGCGCTTTTCAACTAGTCGAACGTGCAACCTTTAGGAAGTCAAACAACTGGATCCATTGGTAGTTGCACTTGCGCATCCATGTGGGACACTCCCCAACAGGAAACAGCGACCTGCAAGTCAGAAGGCGCCTCTTCTCTAGTTGGCATCCAGATTACTCCCATCTGTGCCTGGCGTAAACCCGGTGCGCACTGCTGCTGCCTCTGATTCCAAGACTAATTTAAGGCAGCGCTTTGAACCCAGAGCCCACTGTGCTGTTGTCGTGAATGTGTTAGGTGCTGCTTTAGTCAGTCCACGGAGCCAGATTGTAGATTTGCTGCAGAACAACATCTGCACAATAAGTTGTTTTGGTAGTTTTCTGTTCACTTAAGTGGAGTTTAACGCGCTGGATCGCAACATGGATACAGCGAGCGACTCTATCGGAGAAAGTAAGCCGGTGTGTCAGTGTGCCCCCAAGTCTGCGGTCCAGCGGTGGCTGCCAGGTTTTCCCATCGCGCTGTGCCTGCTGATGTCCCTGAGCTCCATCACCGTGTGTCTTCTGATGAGCGTTAAGACGTACCAGCTGGAGAACCGACTGCAGATGGAGATGGACAAATCGTCCATCTTCCAACCCCCGCAAAGGACTTTTCTAAACGAGGATGGGACCCTAATTTCAGAGCTGAGCGCCCCAATAGGGAAACTCGTGGACGAGGTACGTGTCAACTATTTTGGATCTAACTGACACTAATTGATTGTCATAAATCCCTTTTCTGTGCTTGTGAATCTCTGACAGAGTCGCCACTCGCCTGTGCGTAAACTGTGCGTAATAACAGGGAACATGTGCAGTGAGGTTTGGAAATGCACAGAGTGGGCACTTTTTTTTTTGGCAGTTGTACCCTAATTATTCCCCCTAAAATCAGTTCCTCTTAATGCACGACCTTAGGGATCAAACATGCATGCAGCTGGCCAATTAGTTTGTGGTTCCAGCTCTTTATGGGGTGACATAACCACTGATGATAGACACCAACCTATAATTTTATCACATGGAGAAGAAATTAAGGAAAGTCTTCTCATTGTAGAGCTGTATGTAATGGGAGAGAGAGGCTATGCTCTCATAAATGTTATTGGTAGTCACTGAGATCATTTAAATAACATTACATTTAATGATTCTTTTTGCTTAATGATTTCAATTTGTCCCCGTTTTGAAAGCAAACTAATTGGAGCTTTATAACTTCCACTGGTTTGCATTGAGACGATATTCATGTCTAGAACAGACATTTTATCTGACATTGGAATTTCCTCTTTGTGTGTTTTGCAGAAAGTGGTGGTTCTGATGCCCAAACTGCGGACAGCTAGAGATGTTGGCCAAGAGTGCTCCTGTCCTCCAGGTACGCGTCTCTGCTCTTTGTAGCGTTAGTGCCACCTTCCAAACCACATAAGCCAAACAAACAAAACACTAAAAGCCAGAACCCTATTTCAGGTAAAGGTTAATGTCTAAGCTTGCTTGTGAAACCTGATTGTCTGTCTGCCGCTGGTGCTTTTGGCATCCCCCTCCCCCTGAACTTTAAATGTATGTTTGTGTCTGTGTGTGTGTGTGTGTGTGTGTGTGTGCTCCTATTCTGTGTGGAGGATTACGTCTTGTAAGCCTGCATAGGGCCCATACTGTGACGGCAGACCGATGGGGTTTGGGACGTCCAGCCTGAGCCCTGCACTTCTGCGTCAGTGGGGGGGGATGCTCACTTTAATAGATGGAGCAGCCGTGTGCCAAGATTGGCCACGTTTGGCTTGTGGTGTTCATTACAGGGCTTGTGATAGTTCCTGGGGTGGAGAACAGTGTGTGATCCTCATCATGTTACACGCACACAGTCCCCCATTATGCCTGTGAACTAAAGAAAAATGAGATTTCTTTTATTTCACGTTAAGTCGCTACTGGGTGCGATGTAACATGCTGAGAGGGGGAAGCATGCACATCAGTCGGAGTCACCTGCTGGTCAGCTGTGTGTTTAAGAATTTACATCTTATACAGCACCTATGGAAGGGGAAGTGGTGCTTTACTGACATAAATCTTTTGGCTTGCAGCAACAGGATGTGTGTGTTTTATTGAAACTGGCAATCAAGATGTTCAAGCTCAAGTGGAATCTTGTCTCTGCTTGTACACAATTTCTTGTCCTAAATATTTCTATATGAAGTAGTTTATGCAGCTTTCTCAAGATGCTTAGCTGTAGATTTGGCATCTTTCCTCGCCTGGCTCTTCTTCTTTTCTTATGTTTTTGTCTCTGGGTGTGAATCGCCCTGCAAAAACAGGAACAGGTGAAAGCATTCACAAGTGGAATTTCTGGCCCACTTTCAACACATTCTGTTTCCAGTCTGCAGTCCACTTTGCCAAGGTAGCTGTCTGGTGTTGTCTGATGGGTCAGCAAAGTTGTTTCTCGTTCTTTGCCCGTGATTGAGCCAGTGATATGGCTAATTCATGCTGTGGTTTCTTTGGCTGCTTTCGACACTCAATGCATTTCTCATAAGTATGACTCAGGAGAAATTAGAGGTCTATTATAAAAAAAAGAAGTTGCTTGGGTAGGATTATCCTGCACTGCCCCGATAGTGAATTTTAATGTAATTACTCCATTAGATGATATTATTGTATCAGATGTTACGTCCAATTTTCTTGTCAATTTCACTGAACTGCTGCGTAATCAAGCGGTTTTGGCACTGCTATGCAAATATTCACGAGTCTATTTAAAGTTTTCTCTTTTTTTTTTTTCAGTTTCTGTTCTCTAGATGTGGTGTTTTGATTTTGGTGAAACAAAAGGCTATTTTGTTTATTGTGGCTTTGATGCAACTAAATGCCTGCGGACATGTCTCAGCAATTAGATTGCTCAATACAGACTTGTTAACATTCCTCCATAAAATGTGTTTATTTCTAAAGAGGGACTTTTCGGCCAATAAATGTTTTTTTTTTTTCTTTTTGTGCCATCACTGTTGGGCCTGTGTTTACGTAAAGTGCTCTATATGTGACTAAATGTGTTTTGATGTGCGTATATCTAAACTCTGATATGCCCACATGTGTGCATCTCATCTGCGTCCTTGCGAGAGAGTTTACAGTCGGTATCGTGGTCCCATGTGGCCGCTGGTGCGTCTGTCCCGGAGCCTTTGAGGGGCCGACGGAGGCACCTCTCTCAACACGACACTGTAAGAAGAGACCCTCCTCTCCCTTTAGCACCGACTCTCACCACCTGTAACTTGAATCTCTTACCACCAGGATCACAGGCCAAGGTATTTCTGCCTGTATGTGTGTGAGACACAGCATGAGTGGCATTTCTGTCATTAAAACTATGCCCTCCGCATCAGGGTGCTCACCTTTCTGCATGCACGAGGACAAGGGCCCAACAGGGGGCAGCACCACTAAAGCAGCAGGAACCACTGAGGATGTTGAACTTGTCGTTGACACTAGTGACGGAACGTTCCTCTTGTGAAAATCTAAGTATTTTTGAAAGCAAGGCCCCATGGTTCAGTCACCGCTGGAGTAGCAGGAACACTGTCTATAAATAGTGTGCGACCCGAGAAACATTTACCTCCTGTGTCCCCTCAGCTGGAAGCAACATTGCGACGCTTTTATGCTCACAGATGCGGTCTTTAGGTAAACTGTCACTGAGTCCAAGTCTGCTTACAAGCTTCAGGTGTTTGCAATTAACACCCGCCTGTTCCCTTCAGCAGACACACAAACGTATGCAGACGTTCATGCACGCAGGCGTTCGTTACTCAAACACAACACCTCGACGGTGCCTCGGCTAATCAGAATCATGTGGGAGCTCGGTGTGTCCTGTGTAGGCGGGGCGGATTGTCATCTCTGCAATTTGCATTTAGAAGCTGTTTAACAGGTCTGATACCAGCTAGGGGGCACAAAGTCTGCCCACACTTTGGCACGGGACTAAAAGTAAATGCCAGCCAGAGACGCCCATTAATATTCCTCAGTCAGCAGTCACTGATAGCTGTGCTGCAGGGGCGGGTGTGAAAAACACGCAGCTCATCACCGGTTTGCTGAGATAACACTTTGAGGTGTTTTAGGAAACTCAAGGTTGACGTGTTCTTCAGTGGGAATGACCTCCTAGACAGTTAAGCAAATAAAAAAATGATGATAAATCTAGAAAAATGGTGTCTTACTTCGTAAAACCATTACTTAAACAGTTTTTGATGATTCTCAGGCGACTATTTTATAGTTAGAAAAGATTTTTGACTATTTTGTTAATGAAAAAATGCAGTTTATCCACCACTCTTTCATTTGTTGCTTTTCTTCCTGGGAGTCGAGCGCACACAACTGCCATTCACAAGCTGCCACAAACAGCCCAATGGTCAACCCCTTGTCCATATGCAGTTTTCCATTTACTGATCAGTACATTTAGAAATGTCTAAGTTAAACTACTGCTGCGTGTCCTTAAGTTTGTGTCTTGCGATGTTCAGGGCTGAGCTCCTTCGGTCTGTGCAGCTCATCTAAGTCTTTGGTGTTGGTGTATATGAGGCCAAGAGGTCAGACCCCTGGCTGCGCAGTCAGATCAATTTCCATCAGATAAGAGCTCATTAACACACTGAACGGGAACGCGGGCCCCCCATATTTGCGTGTTTGTGTGTGTTTATATAATTGAGAGAGCATGCTCGCAGCGGGGCTCCTTGACGTATTTAACATGTACACATACCGACAAAAGTATTAAAAAAAATAAAATACTGCTTTCTGTATTTATTGCATTTCCAAAGTTCTGCGGTGGTTAATCATACTCCCACGCTGTCTGCGGCAGTTTAATGTCTAATATGCCGAGAAATACATTATTACATTTAGTGCGAACCCCGGCGGTGTTAACCTTCCCGTCTGGGGAGCAGCCTCTCACCTCGGAGGCAGAGGGGAGGCCGCACGCTCTCCCTGCCCAGCATCCTGCTCTCCCACCTGGAGGAGGAGACGGGGGAGAGCCAGCTTTTTTTTTTTTTTTTTGGGAGATGGAGACCCACAATGGGGCCAACATCCCCTCGGGCCTGCGTTTTGTTTTTAAAGCCATAATAAATCCGACAGGAAGCTCGCAGCTACCTATACAGTCTATCGCCACAGGAAGAATACACAGGCCATATAAGATCCATTAATGACCATTTTAAAACAATAAACGCAGGAAATTTGTTTTCATAAGTGGTCTTGTTTTAGATTTGTTCCACTATAGCTATGGGCTGTTGAAGCACTACAATGCCGGACCAGAGCACATAACTAGCTGTGTCTGTGTGCACATGTGTGACTTTCTGGTCCTGTGTTTCTATTTGTGTGTGTTTCATGTGCACGTGTTTGTTTTGATGTCTGCAGGCACATGTTTTAGTGTGCGACTGGGAGCGCATTGCTTTAAATTCACGGTGTATGCAGGCAGTTATGAAGAGGGGATCCTGTGGCAGAAAATCCAGGTGGCTTATTACTTTATGCTGCAGGGGGAAGGAGATTTCAAACTCGAGAGTAAAATACACCATCTTTAACGTACATAATACCTTCTGTCCTGCTGCTGCGTAGAGCCTCAGTGTCTGCGCACCAATGTCTCCCAGAGTCGGCCTGTGGGATGTTTTCTGCTGTGTAAATCTTTTTCTGCTTCAGACAGAGATTTCAGAATATCATCCGGTTGATCCACGTCTTTATTGGCAGAACTGAGTTTCCCCAACTGTTGACATGCATACTTGACATACTGTACATCTTCATGAGGTCAATTCACAAGTTTGTTTGATAGATTCAAACTCCTGTACCTTGAATTCAGTGTTTTAGGAGACAAAATATGAAGGATGAATGAATAGTTGATTTGCGTTGCATTGTCAGGATGGAAGTAGCCTGTTGCTTTCTCTCTCCTCCTCCTGCTTTCTTTCCTCACAGCCTGCATTTTGCTCTATTTTACTCACCACAGACATTATTGTCATATGGACAGCAGCTCGAATGCGCAGCTGTGTGATCCTCGTGTCCTCAGGTTACTATATCCTTGAGCTGCTGTGTCTGTAATTCTACTCTGGTCACTGCAATGCAAGAGGGGAATAAAAATGAGTGACTCCTCTTGATATCTTTTTCTTATTTGGAAGATGATCTTGGAAGTCTTGAGTGTGTGCTCAGTTTATTTGTAGGAGGGAAAGGGGAATGCTGCCTCTTGGATAGTTGGAAGTATTTAGTTTGGAGATGCTGTATCGTTGGAGTCACAGGCTGAGCAAAGGGGCTCATTAATTTGCTTTAAAGAGGTGTTTCTAGATGAATAACTACATTCTCCAGGATTGAGAAGCGAATTCATCACAAAGCTTGTGTGTGGAAATCCTCCACATGCTGCTGGTAAGCCAGCGTCAAACCAGGAATTTACTAAATTGGGTTGCACCAATAAATGTTAAAGTGGAACTGCAGCGATTTTACACATCCAAGTGTGTTAACAGGTCCGAGGGAGTACTATTGCATATGTGAAAAACCCTGTATAAAGCTTTTTGTGGCTCCAGAGGGAGCTGCAGGAAGTCTGTGGTGCTGCACAATCAAATTCAATTAACAGTGCAGACAGAAGTCACTGAGACATCGTTAGTTGTCTGCCATATGGATTTGTAGGGCTGATAGCTGTAATTAGTAATAAAGGAGAATTAAAAAACAATTAAAATATTGGTGTCAAAACTGAGAATAAGACAAACTCCAAGGCACATTTTTAGTTGAAATGCTTCTGTTAATTATTAATTGACATAAGTCTGATAAAAAGTACTTATATATATTGTAATGATAGTGTTGATAGGCTGTTACTTGTGATCTGTAGTGGATCAGGTAGAGCTGTGGGTTCTTGAGATCACAGAGAGGTGACTACAGATAGTGGCAGCTGTGTCAGAGCCAAAGTAACACAATTCGAAATCCATTTATTTTATCAGAGCATTGGTTAAGAAGATAATAATACCAACAATCGGTTGATGTCTGTCTGCTGTGTCAGCTGTGAATAAATAAAATACCAGTTTAAAGCCGTAATACAATCTGTTACCCTTACCTGTCGGTCCTTTCTAAACATGGATGTGGCTTTGTAATGTCTGTAAATGTTAAAATCATCTCTGTTTACAGTCATCATATCATTATTATATGATATTTTAATTAAATGTGGATTAATTAGGTGTGTACGTAGACCATAATCCATGACCTCGTACCTTAATTACTCCTTAACCTTAAATTAGTAAGATTTTAGAGAGCTTAAGTTCACTCTGTCAGTTGGTTCAACTGTTTAAAAAAAAAAAGAAGAAGAAGTAATAATCTGGCAGCAAGGGGGCCAGAAAAACACTAAAATGTGCTGGAATACTGTAACGTTCAAAAACTGTAAAACATGGCAAAAATAACGACAGATATCTGTAAAATACTGTATTTTTAGTGGATTTAAATACAGTAAACCATTGGAATTTCATGGTCATACATTGTGAAAGAACAAATTATTATTTATTTTTTTCAAAAAAGATTTTTGTTGTATAATTTAACAAAACCAGGAAAATCTGTAAAATAGCTGCTAAAGACTAATTTACCATGTTCAGTCTCTAATATACATAATCTTACAAAAAGCAGCAAATATCTTGAAAAAGTATATTTCATAGTTGATTTAAATACTTTAAAACAAGATATTTTTCTAGTCAAATGCTGTAAAATAGTGAATAACGTTTGTAACACATTTTTGCTGAGGACGCTATTGACAGTTTTGCCCCAATTATTAGTAAATGAATCCCCTTTTTCAGTGATTTAACTAGTTAGTATCAGTAATTATCTGTAATAAAACAGGAGAGCGCTGTAACGTAACAGTAAACCATTTGAGAAATTACAGTGAAAAACTGTTTAAAACTTTTTTACAGTGTAGTTACACCTGGATGCCACTGGGTGTTAATGTGAAGAAACAACTATTATCTGTTCTGGAGATGTCTGGTGGTAGTTTGGTTTAGTGATGCATCAATCTCACCTGTAACAGAGTGTCACAACGCAAAGGTTGAACTTGAGCACAGCTGGTGCAGGTGTGGACTTTGTGTGTGTGTGTGTGTGTGTGTGTGTTGCCCCGCTTGACCATTGGTTCACACACACACACACACACACACACACACACACACTACCCACCCACCCAGAAACCACATCCAGACCCCTCCCCTCTCTGTCTCTCATCAGCCTTCTTATTAAAGTTAGCTTTGTGAAACCACAGTGTTTAACAGCGGGGCCGACATTCTTCCTCTTGAAAAATAAACAGCTGGACACAGGCCGGCCAGTCGGCAGCCCCCCGAAGGCCCGCGAGGACCTCAGGAACGCACAGAGGAGCAAAGGGCCCGGTGCCAGGCTCCGAAGCCCGAGATGTGCAGAACACACTCGGAGCCACTTTCTCCACAGACGAGCTCATCCAGCGATAGTAACTCTGCTTCAGTGCTGGATGCAATTATCTGCTGACATAATATCATATTAGCTGTCAGAGCTAACTGAGGTCATTAAAGGCAGGAAACGATGTGCTGCGGCTACAGGAAGAAACACAGATTGTGACTTATTTAAAGGATTTTGCATCCATGTGTTCATATTTAAGCATCACATTGTAGGCCGTCACCTCTTGGCGAGCAGCGGAGAGAGTCATTTCCAAAAAGAGCCGGCGCTTGAGCAACAGCTATGTAAGGGCATGTTTATATTTATATCATTGTCCTTTTTTTTTCAGGCATGTCAGAGAACAGAGGAAGTACTGTGGCTAAAGTCTCTCATGCGCTGCACAGATCCCTCCAGTGATGTAAGGACATAGAAACAGGAATTATTCCTGTACACAACTCCAGTGTTTATTTCTTACCACAGGTGGACAGAAACAGAATTCCACATTTTTGAGAAACATTGTGCGCCGTGTATATCATTAAGGAGCAATTTCGTAATAAGTTGTTATTTTAACATCTTCACAGCAATGTTGGGTTTAATGAAGTGCTCCTAAATAAATATTTACAATCATTCAGTACAGAATAATTGTTGTTCTAAAATGAGATATCAATCATTAGTTATGCACATGGCATCAAAGCACAGTTTGATTTAGGAGAACATCTGATTTGCTGCTTTTCATACAATAATGCTTTGTCTGATGCACATGATTTCGAAACACACATTGTTTTCAGCAGGCCAGTGCGCATCAAAAGCTTCGGAGTGTGTCAAACCGCAATGACACAATTCATTTTTTTATGCAGTCTTGGAATGATTTAAGAGCATCACCACAGAATTATCCATGATTTTCTGGAGCTGGTGACTTAGCAGATGGCCTTCAGAAGGTTAATGTTTCCATACTGAGTGTTCTTGTATTGAAATATGCTCTTTTTCCTGAAGAGAGAATAATGTCAGAGACTTTTCAACATATTGTTGACTTTTGTAGCAGAAAAAAACAACATGAGATGTTGGAAGGGTCTGAAATTATGTGTGCGTTATGATTATTTGCACGCCAACGTCAAGTTTAACTCTCTGCAAGGAGTTTCTGGGTTTTTTTGGTCCTATCAAACTTTTCTTCAGTGTGGACTTTTTTTTTTTTTTAACTGCAACATAAAGTCCTGTACCTCTGTGAAAATGGGTCGACATAGAGAGAATTAAAAATGCCTTTTGTGCAGTATGATGCAGTTATAATGCCATAAATCATTATCAAAGAAAAAAAAGAAAGTTGAATTTCTTTGATTACATGTGTTGCAAATGACCATGAGTCAACATATACATTTTTTCAAGAACCTACAGATGTCACCAATACTGGAAAATAAGTAATTATACAGTCTGAAGATATTTTCCTCCTAACATTTTTATTTTGTCTCCATACTCACCTCCTATCTGCTCAGTGTAAACAGCCTGCAGTTCAGATACAAACTTTTGTCAAGTGACTGCTCATCAAATCAGTCATGACTTTGTTGTTGCGTTAAAGAGGATAGAATTTTTTTTTTTTTTTTACAGAATCTGGTTAGAGCATGTGATTTGTTATTGCTAATTTTCTGAAAGCCACATGTAGAATAAAATAATTTTGATAAAATATCAAGATTTTAAGCGTAGATTTTCTTCATTTTCCCCAAACTGTGTCCCACGATATGGTCCAACTGTCAGAAAGTTGAAAATCTAATGATTCTTTCTGTTTTTACAGTTTCTAGCTCTGATAAATTGCCTAATTTTAGGCGTTTTTTAAAACGATACCATTCATATTGCCTTTTAAACTAACTAATGGGTTAAAGGAGTATGTCTAAACTACTGGAAAACACTACTACCTTGTTTATTTTTTGTATTTTTGAGGCTGTTTTGTTTGATGCTTTTTCAAATTTCCGTTCTTCTTCAACAACTTTGATATCTCCACGAAAAACTCTAATAATAAAGCCTGAATATCTCAAATAATGAGTCAGTATCAAAATATCTTCAGTACATTCTCTTAAGAGATGCCTGGTTTTCAGGACGAGCTAGTTCTTGCTCACTGAGCAGTGCTGAGCAGACATGGGGCATAATGTGGAAACTATTACAATGTTTTCTTTAATTATGACAAGTGGCAGGTGACAAGGTGAGCAGCCTTTTAATGGGAAAGCAGAATAACTCTTTTACACCACCATGTGGCCTCTTGCTGGCTGACAACACCGTGAGGTCAGACAATTCCTCTCTCTGCTGTAGTGTGTGTTTAAGCATTTATCTGAATGTGCAGCACAGGGAGGGTCTGAGACGTGAAGAGCCTGATCATGCACGCTTAGTCAAAATTGTGTTTGAATGCCGTCACCTGACGACCCCACCAAACCCCGAGTGGTACGTAAACAGGCTTTAATTGCAATCCCATCATCTGTTAAGATGTCCAGCACGGATCCAGAGCCTCAGATATAAGTTTCCAGTATCCGTCTTTTTGGCATTTACAGCCCGGTTAATCCATCAGGAATGTAGGAGGTCGAATCCAGCTGCAGGACGGGATTCACGCAAACACACCTGGATTTACTGAGCGGATAGCATCTCTGAAATCAGACAAACTGGGAATTGGAGCAGAGGTTGCTGCTTATTGTTCCGTCCCTGCCAAACACAGAGCGGAGTTACCAATCAGGGTGTATCTCTTTGGGAGCCATGAGGGATGGAGGAGGAGGGGTTGGTTGAAGTGTGAAGCGGAGCATAGGTGATCCAGATGGTCTCACTGTGCCGAACGTGCCCCTGCTTAGCGTAAAAGCTCCCGGACAGGCTCGTCACTCTCCCAGCACCTCTTTAATGAGGGCAGAGCTCATAAAACTGGGCCCGAAACCTTTGAACAAGCCCTCAGCATCACTGGTGCATGTTATTCTGTCATAGCGGGGAGGCGAGGCCACGTTAGAATGGAGTGCAGGACAGCTCTCAACAACTTAACACCACGGCTTCAGGGAGGAGGCTATTTACGCGCGTCAGGCCTGCTTTCTGTCTCAAGCTGACCTTTCCAAATGTGTCTTTTTGTCCCTTATTTTCATTTACATTGTGTCTTGCTCCCGGTGCAGTTCTGTCTTCATTCTTGTCTGTATTTACGATTTCAGGAGTGTATACGTAGCGCAGGATCCCCATGGCCTGAGGCTGCTGCGTGTCCTCAGTGGGTCAGTGTGTATGCTGATTGTATATATTATCTAAAAGTTCAGCCAGGAGTGAGGTGAGGGGGATGGAGATGGTTATCACACACACTGTAAACAGACAATGAAGGGATGCAGAGGGATTTTCACAGCGTAAGTAGGTAGTCCTTTAGGTGTGTCCATCCAGTAAGCCAGTTTCCAGGTTTTATAGCCACCAGTGACAGAAACAAGAGCTGATGAATGACAGCTGCAGTCTTCTGAGATAGAAAGCTCACAAGTTGGGTGGCAGATCTCATAAGTTACAGCTCTGGTGTGGAATAAATCTGAAAGAATAACGTGATAATTCTGTGATTCACTTTTTTTTTTTACATGCATGGACCTATAAATTATCAGGGGTCTTGGTGAATTTTCACAACGAGAGGGGAAAACGCACACATCTCAAAGATTAAAACCTCACATGGCAAACGTTAACAAACCAAGACATGCAGTTGTTCTGCTCCCATGTTTACAACCATATGTAACACATCTACGGCTCAACATCGAACCACAGCGGCGGCAGTTAAACTATCGACTCCACTGCGCCGCTGATGGGGTCATTTCGCTCGCTGAGGTTTCTCTTCGCTGATTTGAGGATTTTGTACGCAGCCGTTTGCCAGCGGCGCAGATTTCGAAACCTATTGTAGTAATGGAAGACCAGAATTACCCTGTCGAGCTGGATGCGATGGCTGGCCAAGCTTCAGCAGACTTGCACGTGTGGATTCGATTCGTGTGCGCGGCTTAACGTGTGCCACCGATTTTGCGTGAATGCTTGCCAGCAGGCTCGCAGGCCGCTGGTGCTTCAACGGTGTGATAATTTGTGTTAAATAAGTGTTAATGAGAGCACAGTGGTGGACACACACACTCTGACTTGCCGCCATTAAATTGAAACACTTGGATTCTGTCGCTGCCGCCTCTGCTCGCTGTCTAACTGCCGCGTCCAGATGGAGGCACAGATGGAGGGAAGGAAATGGAGAAACTTTCTATACCGAAATATAGCGCACATGTTGAAAGTTTTTATCAGCGTTCCATCTGTTTTATACATATCGTATGTGTGTGTGTGGGCTTGCGTTGTAACTCTCACGCATGAGAATGTGTGTGTTCCCACATTTGTGCATACCATCCAGCAGCCCATCTCCTCTGCCAGCCTCTGTAGGGACTTCTTATCTGCATATTTGCTGCATCATTCAAGAATCATAATAAAACGAGTCCTGAGTGCATTTTGGGAGCCAGGAGAGTATATCACAGATGTCCAGTCAGCTCGGGTTACACATGGAATATCTGGGTTGAACATGTGGACAATCTATCAGGTCTACCATCTCTTTCCCCTCATTTTCTCCCCGCCTGCGTTCAAATTTGATTTCCCCGGCTTTCGTTTCCTACCTGTCCTCGCACATCTGGTCTTCCCGGACAGTCGGGTGTAGATGGATTGGATGCTGAAGGTGTTGAAGCATCAGTTAAAGTGACATTTATTTGTGTCTGCTACAAGCTAATTGACGCAGCGTCACGTTTCAGGAGCTGCAGCATTGACGCACATCAGTAAGAAGAAGGCTGCAACTCATTCAGACAGTCACCCAGATGCGAGCTATTTTTTTTGTTGCTGTTTTATATCGCTGTCACTCTTGTACTTGTTGTTAAGGCTTCTTAAACCCAGGAATCGGGGAAGCTGTTTTGGAACTGAGCAGTCCCCTTTTTTTGGTTTTGTTTATTTACTTGGAGTGTTTTCTCACGTCCATGTGGTTCTGATTGTGTGATTTGGAGCGAGGACAAAGACGGGGATGAGTGGAGCGAGTGGAGAGAGTAAGACAGCTGCGGGAGGGGAGCATCAGAGAGACTAATGTGTGCAATGTGACTCTGATGAATGGTATTTAAGATATATGCGATGTATACAGATGGGATCTTATATTACAATTCATTTCACTGTCTTTCTGTCACTTTAAATTGCACCGTGTCTTGTCTCAATAAGCGAACGTACGATTGCCGCAACACTATCTTGGCATGCGGTGCTGCCAGCTCTGCCTCTAGCCCCATATGATTCCTTTTACATTCTAAAAACAGGCTTTGGCTTTTTAAACCACGGATCAAACCAAAGACGTATGTATACACAGCTATAACTGCCCAAATTGGCCCTTAAATAGGGAACTTGTTTAGAACACACAAAGGGCCAATAAGGAGACCTGACCCAAATCAAGCTGCTCATCATAAAACATGTTGTTGGGAGTCACAGCCAAACCACCGACGCAAAGTGCTTCTCCAACGTGGTTTTAATTGGGAGAATTGGCTCGAGGTGCAATGTTATCATCTAAGAAGGAACAAAAGCTGGCGCAGGCGGGAAAAACGCTACGGCTGATCAAATCAGCTGCAGCAATTAAGATCCTACGGCGTGAGGCGTCGAGATGGGAGGTAGGATTCTGCTCATTTCTCCCGTTTTACGAAAGAGTTTACAGACTGTTTTTGGATGGTTTAATACAAGGCACTCGGTAATACAAGCATAACCTGTGCAAACTGATTGACAGCAGGGATACTTGTAGTGCTCTCGAATGACAAATCCTGCACGCTTTCCAGGGTCTTAATCACATTTAGCGGTACTTTGTTGTAGTTGCGAGCACTGATCTGTCGCTGGTGAACGAGGGCCGGTAAACTTATCCTAATCCACTTTGCCCTGCTGGTGGAAACCCCCGCATTTAATCACAGCCAAACACTGTTGCTTTATTCAGTATTTGCTTTCTCTTAGGGTGACTCAGAAAAACATGGCCTATAAACCCTGATGTGTTTGTTTGGTGTCCGATTCTTACATTTTTCTACCTTTCTGTGACTTTTCTTCGACATCCTCTCCTGAAGAGTCTCACTACTGTGATGTGCAGAAAATCCCCTATAATGCCTTTCTGTTCTTATAGTTTTCCAAAAGTTGCACACATGGCTTCTTGGCTTTTGAACCTGGCACATTTAGGAAACAAGAATCCCACTGAGCCTTTTTAACAAGCAGATGTCTCTGGCGCAGGATTGATTTACTCGTGGCAAATGTTTTGATCGAGTCAGACAGACGTGTCAATTAGTCTGTCTGGTACATCAACTAATTTGCAGAGCGGATCAGCTGATTTTATTTGGCCTAATCCTGTCTGAACTTTTAAACTCAGTTTTCACATTTGCTCTATCTGTGTCTGTTTCCGCCTCTATCGGAAAGACAGACAGTAGTAAATGGAGCGTGAGCGCCCAGATGCTTATCTTTCCTGTCCAGGATTTTCACTCTGTCTGAGTGTGTGTGTGTGTGTGTGTGTGTCTGTGTGCAAGTTAATGTGTATTTCTGTGTGCATGTCTTTGTGGGCAATGCAGGGGGATTATGTGGCTTCTTTTTCTGTCGGAGGTATGAAGTGGGCAGAAGGGGTGACTGCAGGAGATCAGTGTGGCAGGAGGGTGTGGAAGCGCCGTGTGCACCCCAAGCCAACAGGCCAGATAGGATCTGAATGGAGGGAGCGCAGCTGGAAGCCTTCCTGAGTTGACCCCTTTCTCTGCCTCTGTCACATTCCTTCAGACTCTTTGCGGCCCTCTTTCTCTCTGTGTCCCCCTATTTTACCTCCAAACATCTCTTTCCTGCTTCAGCTCATCTCCTCACATCTTAACTCCCTCCCAGAAACCCAGAGTTTGAGCCTACTACTCCATCCATTATCCTTATTTTTCAAACAGTATCCTCCAGATATATCCAAATGTTTGGAGTTTCCTTAGATCGTTTTTCTCCTTCTGTGTGGTGTCTCCCCTCCTGTTCTTCACTTAACTGCTTCTTCTCCATCTTCCCCCTCCTCCTCCTCCTTTCCCAGCGGGACCCCAGTAAAGTGGGGTCAGCCTTTAGCATGTAATGCTGTGTCTTTCCTCGCTTTCTCGCTTGCTCTTTGACTGCGTTCATTAATACCGGCCTCTCTAAACTGACCGATCGCCTTTCATGTTTTCCCCTGGGCCATGTCCTAGACATGACAGTAGACCTAACATTTCAAAGTCAGGCCTCTCTGCTGGGGCATGTAAGGTTTTTCATTGAATTTACATTTGTGTGTCTGCGTGTTTAATAGGATCAAGACAGAGCAAAAGCAGTGCAAAGCAGCTGCGCTTGTTATCTTTTGTGACCTCATTTAATGTCACTGAGTGAGGGCGTTCCTGATGTTGCCATTCATCAGGGGCGAGAGACAACTGGATTTCTTTGTTCTGCTGCACCCAAAAAGTTAATATATTCCACATTTAAATGAAAATGTGTGAGGAAGATGAGTTGGAAGAAAGTGGGGAAAAAAGGGGGAGAAAGATGAAACCCTGTCAGCCTGCGTTGTCTTGGAATGATTGTCGAATATATTTAGCTCAGTGTGAACAGTGACACAAAGACAGCTGTTGTTGCCAGCTCACTTCTATTTTGGCCGTGCGTCGGTCCCTCCTGTCATTTTAAGCGGACCCATATCTGTAAATAGTCTGAGCTGCTGACAGACTGTTGAGACACATCACCGACTACACAACTGAGATCTTATCTTCCTGATATTAATGCAACCCAGACTTCGAGGATCTAATAACCGAAATTAACTGAAACCAGTCCCCTGCTCAATTTTAGATGTTTGTTGAAGGGCCCACCATCATCACTGCTGTTGTTTTTCCTGCTTCTTGTGTCCAGCAAAAATCCTCAGCCTATAATCTCACAACCTCTTGACCTTTGAGTACCAGCGGAGGCCCATAAGTTCTCCTTCAGTAAGCTTCACACCCTAAACAAGTCTTGTTTAGTGTGTCCAACAGGATGTCCATCGTCCCCTCCACCTTCTTGTCCACCTCCACCACCCACTAAACCCACCAGCCCCGCCCAGCCGCTCACCCTTCTCCTGTTCCCTCTGGCAGCTGGACAGCTATCAGCTCAACGCTGGCACTTTACTCACACCAGAAGTAGACGGGAAAGTGAGGGCTGACTGAGATGAGTGTGTGCCATAATTATTTAAGCCCTAATACAAATAAATGTGTGAAAACGCACAAGTAATATCCAATCTCATTAAAA
The DNA here is from genome assembly GCF_000690725.1 of Stegastes partitus. Classification (NCBI taxonomy): domain Eukaryota; kingdom Metazoa; phylum Chordata; class Actinopteri; family Pomacentridae; genus Stegastes; species Stegastes partitus. Next base: position 120,774 of record NW_007577837.1, on the reverse strand, counting down.
AAAAAATAAAAAAATGTAATGGTGAAAGTTTCATTTGCTGCCAAAACCACATGTAATAGAGTACATTATAATACATTACAATTCCTTTATTTGTCATTGCAAATTCTGCAACAAAATGAATCAATAATCTCTCAGTGCATTAGAAATAAATAAAATGTTTATTGGGTAGTAATAGTTCTATAATAAATCATTAACATAATTATCAGTTCATTGGTGTTTTACCCCCATTTGTCAGTTTTTACACTACAGGACAGCCTGAACCCTTCTTGTAGCAGGAGGCACAACTTTTGTGTACTTCATTACAATCCTGGCATTGAATCAGCTTTTTCAAAACATCTCTAGTTTTCTTAGTTAGAAATAGTCTGACTCACCGGATGGAGGCTGTATGTTTAAGCCTGGCACTGGCCACGCATTTCACACGGCTTTCTCCTCCCCTTCTGTTTTCTGTGCGTTACTATTTGTAAAATCCCCTCCACTATGGGAAACCGCAACAACAATCTCTAGACCAGCAACCAGGTTTGGATAATGCCAAAGGGCAGTCCTGCTCATTTTCTGTCACTGAATTAATAATTTTACTCCCGGTGATCGCCTCCCTGCAGAGAAAAATGTTCACCAAAACAACTTCAAAACAACTGAAAGATGGCATCAGAACTGCTCTTGAGAAGCCAAAACGTCTGCAACACATGTAATATGAAGAACAACTGTATTGTGTGAGCAATCATGTTTTGGCTTGTGGACATGCACACAGGACATCTTATTGAGTTAAAAATGTAAAGGTCCAAAAACAAATGTGCATTCATTTACCTGTAAGACATTATTTAACACCTACATACTGTGTGCAAGATGCACTGTAAAAAATCTATGTACAGAATGACTGGTGAGTATAAGAGCTACTGTTTTTTTTTTTCCTGTAACATTTTTATTCACAGTGAACTCATTTTTTATTGCAATGTAAAGTCCTGCACCTCTTTGGAAACAGCAAAACTGTGGCTAAAAGTAGAAAGACCTCAGAAATGTCTTTTGTGTTGTATAGCAAAATTACAATGCTATAAATCGTCATTTCTTTGAGAACTGTTTTTACAAACAATGTTACAAACCCTGACTCAATATGTACAATATTTTTCCAAGCGGCACCTGGGGGGGAAAAAAAAGTTGTTTTACATGCTACAAATGTTTTGCAACTTTCATTTTTAATTTGCTTCCATACTTGTCTGCTCTCTGCTCTGGGTAAACAGTCTGCAGTTCAGCCGAAAAGCCCCTGAATTCTTGTCAAATGACTGTTGTCGGCCGCTGAATCATTGATGGCTTCTCAGAAGTTTTTGTAAATCTGGTCAATGCGAACAGATGATTTTTGGGTAATTACTGGGGAGTTAGACAAGTATAATAAAGTCATTTTGACAAAATACTATCATTTTAAGCTTACATTTGGATAATTTTCCTAATGTGTCACAGATGAGTATCATCCAGAATGTGATTTCTTTCTGCGATAAATGATGCAGTTTTGACAAATAATAACAACAATAAAATAAGAATAATAACATGCCTTTTAAAACTTTGGTGGGTTTTGGGGCTCACAGGGGTAAAGGGGTCAAATGACCTCTTTCAGAAAAATGGATCAAATGACTTTAATGGCTCTGAAGTTGTCCGTCTGTCTATCCATCAGTCCTTCCTGCTGGATTGTTTACAGGTCTGCCAACTGTCAGTCATCATTCACTTAGTCTATACACACACATACACACACACACACACACACACACACATCGACCTCAGGCGCTGATACTGGACTCAACTGTGGCTGATGGTAAAGTTGAAGATGGAGCCGAATTAAGTTAAAACTGTTTTTGGATCCATATAACATGAAACAAAAAGACCCCGAGGACGACATCTAACCTGGTTACTGAGAGCAAACAAATATGTTTTAACACAGTCGCCAGTATAAACAGGTATATGAGTATGTACACAAAGACACTAAGCTTACATGCCAAGAACAGTCGATACACAAATGTATATGCAGAACCATGTAGCCATAATGTACATGTTAGAGAAACACACACACATTTTGGATGCAGTCCAGCAAAGCCATGAAGATTCTCCAACATGTCCACAACACAGACACTGAACTGAACGCATTAACCAACAAGTTTAGGAGGCACAGAGCGGAGCAAGAAGAAAGAATGGCATCTTCCCTGATCTTAATTTTCGTCTTCTCCCTGGAGGGCCTCAGAATGAGACTATTGTTGTCTGTCCTCTCTCTCCTCATTCCAGCCATCATTTTATCTTCTTTCTTTTCACCCTACACAACTGTACTCTTCGCATACTTTGGATATCCTATATGATTGACACCAAGCACGGGGAAAAAGAAAAAGGCCTGCTTCATGCGTAGAAGACCCACACCATGCCCCTCTCTCCTGCTGGTTGTGATTGTGCGTGTGGTATCGGGCTCTTTAGTCTCGTGTACTGCAGTGTCACATTTGCGCTGTGTGCTGTGGTATTGCGGTACCACTGAAGGGACGGAGGGCAGACAGGCTAAACAGGGTTCTTCTTCAAAGTGAATGAAAACAGTTTTCAGTGCGAGCAAAAATCCTGTTTTTCATTCGCGTTTCTTTCACACGCCGACACAAACAGACATGTGTGCGCGCTCAAGGTACACCGATGCTCCTGTCTCCAATTAGATGTTTTCGGCACATGCGGCCCATGTGTGCACGGTATGACGCTACCTTTGCCTATGGAGGCTTGCTCACACACAGCAGACAGCTCCAGGAAAGCATCAGTAACCTACGCTTTCAACAAAAGAACCTGCATCTGGCTGTCGTAATGAACAACAGTGCCTCCTCCACTGAGAAAGAAAGGGAGACGCTACAATCCTTTTGGATGTTTAAAACAAAGAAGTACATTCTGATGCTGTATATTATATTTTTGTGATGATAAGAACTTCACAAGTAATATTATAGGTAGTCATATTCCCCAGATGATGAATCCTTGTGACTTTGTTGTTCCTTTCATTTCTTTTCAAAGTTTAAATCTCTTAACAATTAGACGCATTTTCAGGAAATTGGGTGCAGCTGGGTTTTGTATTTTGCGTAAACGTGCAAATGTTAGCATAGTTTTACACTAAACTAAGTTGGTGATCACACACCGGTTAATCATCAGCATGTTGGTGTTGTCATTGTGAGCATGTTTGCATGCTGGCAACAGCATTTAACCCTGTAAACCCCAAAACCCTTTGAGAAGTATGTTATCTTTTGAAAATCGCCAAAATTACACCATTTATCAGAGTCAGAAAATGTAAAAGCACAAAGAATTGTTGGATTTCCCACTTTTTATTAGTCCTAAATTAATTCATGTGCAGCATGCTATTCCAATAATCTAATCTAAGATTTAAATCGTGATATTACATCAAAATCACTGAACTCTACATGTCTCATTTAAAAAGTAGCCTAAGCTAATTTGTTTGCACTAACCAGATTGTGTACAAAAAAAGGAAAAAAGAAAGAATTTCTGCACTCCTCAGCACAATCGGGAAACCATTAGTGAGTCAACTGTGGCCAACAGTTACATGACAAACATTTAGAGACTTTTCTATCTGCTCTGCTTATGAGAAACAAATCAAAAATGTCACATATGTACAGTGCATAATAGTAGTAACACAAAATAAATCTAATCAAAGAAATTCAACTTTCATTATTGTGGTATTATTACTGTGTAAAACTAAACACAAGACATTTTTGAGTTCTCTTTACTTCGAGCTATGGTTGTGCTGTTTCCGTAGAGATGCAGGACTTCATATTGTCGTGAAAAATGAGCCCACACATGAGTAAAAATGTGACAGGAGCAAAAAAAAATGCTCAGAAACTGCTTTGGTTTCAGAGGATTAACACGTCTGTGCCCCCTTATAGCATCAAAGTGCCCCTAACACGGCTGTATACTTATAGTTTTGCTATTAGATTACTTTAATTTACAGTTGACAACAAATTCTATCCTTTAGGGTTAATAAAATGCACCCTCAGCTTTTTTTTTCTTCTCTTTTCAGCATCGGCCTCAATAAACCAAACTGGACATCATGTCTTTAAACAAATTCTTGTTGCTTTAACCATGTTCAATCAGAAACTAATGCTTCTGACAGATATTTGTTTCTTTATTTTGATGGTTAAATTGATCTCAAACTTAATCCCATTTTAAAAGCCAAAGTCCTGCTTCAACCCCAGTTCTCGTCGGTTTCTCAAATCCCTTGTTTGACTGGGTTCGGCAGAGCGGGACTCAGCCAAAACCACCACTGTCACTTTCAATTGACAGGATCTCGGTTGTCATTTGATTGGCGCCCCGGCCTGTTTGAGCTCTGATTCAGTCAAGATGTTTCCACTGCAGAGAACTGTAACTGTATAATGCCGTAACGAGGCTGCCAGCACATTATTTGACTCCAAACACACCTGCAGAGCAATCTGGGGAGAGCTGTGATTCTCGTTTGGTGAATTAGGCTTTTATTTTTTTGGTTGCTGCTCTTCTGTCCGTTCACTTTGCTGTTTTATGCTTCTTTTTTTTAAATTTCCAGTCAGGCCTCTCCCCTCCTCTCCTCTCCTCTCCTCTCCTCTCCTCTCCTCTCCTCTCCTAAGTAGGAATACAGATGTTAAGGCCATTTGCTGTTTTTCAGACACAGGGGTATAAAAGGGGGACAGTAAAAGTCTCAGACCACTGTAGAACATGATCCTTAACGTGCTGTTAACCATCATCTGACCTGAGCTGATCTTTCCTTCGACTCCCCCCTCCTCAGTTTTCCTCCCTCTTTATCTTTCTCTCTCATTTCTTTTGCTCTCCCAACCACCTTCCAATCACATTTAGTCGATTATTTTCTGCCCGTTCTTTCTTCGACCCATCCTGTGTATCCCCTTTCTCTTTTTGTCTGCTGATCTTAGCCAGATAACATTCAGAGATATTTGGGGTTGTCTGATTTGATGGGGTTGGGGAAAAAAGCAAATAATGTGCGGTTATGTTCAGCTATAAAAAAAAACAAAAAAGAAAAAAGTGGTGCTAAATTATAGCATTTTTTTGTTCTGGTGTTTTTTTAAAATATTTGTGGCAGTGCACGGTTAAACTCTGTCGTCCTTTGTGGGAAAAGCACAACCAGCAGATGCCCCAGGCGGGTTTAAGCCAAAGCACTAAGAATGATTTGCAGTCAGTTTAATCCAGATCTACTATTTAGAGAGCAGGACTCATTCTTTTCCACTCACTTACCCATCCGCTGACCCAGGCAGACCTAAGGAAGCTTCTCTTTTTCCACTCATTTCCTCTATGGCTCTCATTCTGTTGCCCCCCAGAGTATTTTGTGTCCACAAATCCCCAGAATATAGACTCACTCTCTCCCCATATAGCCCACATGTGTCACCAGAGACACACGCGTGAGCCTATTACCACGCTAAGTAGCACCCCTCCAAATTCCTGCGATAGATTTTAATGAAGCCGCTTGCTTTAGGGGATCAGAGCGGCGGTGTTAAATTTAGGCTTTCAATAACCTCCCCCGTGCGTCCTGCTATTGTCAGACGGCAGGCACAAGTGTGTTGCGCAGCAGCCGGTGTAAAGCTAGTGCCCCGATGATCACTTCCAGAGAGCGGAGATGAGCAGAAGGATCATCGCCTCGGCTGAGAGACAGATAGCTGGTAATGGATGCATCAGTGCGTCGAGCAGGGGGGTATATAGATAGATGGAGTGATAGACTGTTAGAGGTGTGAAATGAAAGCACCTGGTCCAGAGAGCGAGGAGGCCAAATCCTGAGAGGGAGGGAGGTCGTGACCCCTGACAGGTGCTGAGGATGGATGGCAGCGTTCATAAGGGACAGATAAAGACGGCAGCGAGAGGAAGAGGTTTGCCCACACCAAGCGGGAAGAAGAAGCTGCAGGGGCAGATCACACATCAACACTTCACCAGTCCTGCTTCCTGCTATGTGTATATATGTGTGAGAGAGGTGTGTGCTTACACTCTAAGGATCTTATATCAGTGCCCATTTGGAGGGAAAGCACCTTCCAAACATCTCTTTCAAATACAGTTTTGAACTTGTTTCCCCCGTTTCTTGTCAAGAGATTTTTTTTTTTCCCTCGGCGAGCCAGCACATCACTCAACGAATCTAATTTATCCAATGTTTTCTCAGGTCCATAAATGGTGTATTTGACTTATGTTAATGAGAGCTTCACCTGCCAAACCAGAAGAAGATAAATATACTTCAGAGCTGAGCATAAGGGAATCACTTTCCTGTCGAAGACTCCTGCTGCTTGTGGGTTTGCTTTATACTGGATGAAGCAGGTAGAGACAGCCGCCACTTGAACAGCACTTCAGCAGTCAGAGAACTGTTTTGTTACTTGCTGGTAGTTAAATTGGGAAAGACACATTTAAACGTTTAGACATATTTGTTTGAAAAGCAAGACACTTTCATTGGAAGTTAAAATTACATGAATTAATTGAATTAAAAAATCAGTTCGTCCTTTGACAAAAAAATGATTTACAGTCACCATTTATATAATTGATCATCTGAGTCATCTTTGAAGTAAAAATGCCAAATATGACTTGATTGTAGCTTTTGTTGGGTTTCTGTGGTTCATGTTAAGATTTTTGAAGGTTTTTTTTTTTTTTTTACATTTTATTGACTCAGTGTGTAATGGAACAATCAAGAGAGTAATTAACTGAGTAGGTGATGTAGAAACGTCTCTTCAAGTGGAGTAGTTGAGGCAGTTCAACACCGATGACCTTTGACTTGTCACAGTTGGTACCTGTGAAGACCTGCTGAGCCATTTCTGTGGATGGATGCGTGAATGTGGAGCAAAACGCTTTTCATAAACCATGTGAGCAAATGCAAATTTAACCACATTTAATACTTTCTTTCTCCATTCAAAATCTCCACTTAGCTTCCAGCTCATTTGAATGAATGAGAAAAAGTGAAAAAGTGAAGGAGAAAAGGGGCCAAATTGGTTGACATCCACTTGGTGCTTTGAAGATTTGAGCATCAGCTTGTGTGTGTGTGTGTGTGTGTGTCTGTGTGAATATGTGTGTGCGTGTGTGTGTGTCTTTGGTGCAGTGGATCTGGCAAATCTTCACTGATGAAGGCCAGGATGCCAGGCACCATTGGGAATGCTGGGAATGCTGGATGCCCTTTCACAGTGACCTGTGTTTGTTGTGTGTGTGTGTGTGTGTGTGTGTGTGTGTGTGTGTGTGTGTGTGTGTGTGCACGAAAGGGAGATAAGTGAGAAAACTACGGGACCACGCGAGTGTCCTTGAAGAGTGTATAAGGTCTCCTGTGTAAACACTTTCGCGGCGCTCCATATACCTAACTAAATGGACTAATACATTTTCCATGCCTGCTGTTGCAAATAGACTCTCATTATACGAAGCGTGCTTCATTTTAAAGGCATGTAACCTTTTACGCTCGGGGTTTAAGACGGAACTAATTCGAGTTTTCATTAAAATTCTCACTCTATATTTGGCTGTTTTGTCTGTGAGCTGTCTAATTAAAAAATATCTCAGGAAAACAAGATCAGCTTTGGGCACTGCATTTGTGGTTAGAAATACAAAGCAGATGTTTATAGTGTAATTAAGTCCAATATTTATTTCTTTGACATTTTTGGTCTCTTTTGTTGTGTTGTGCTAACCCTGATAGTCAGCAAAACAAAGTTCAAAGCAGTCAAGGGGTAGAAGTAGACGGCTACAATCTTCGCAGTCCATTTAAGGGAGCCGTGTTGCAGTAATTTGTCTCCATGATAAGTCTATCTGTTATTTATGCCCCTTGCACGGTAAATCCAGGCCTTGTGTTTAGCATCCGTCATGCTCTTATCAGAACTGTTGGGGGTACGGCTTCCTGATCGATTGGTTGCTCCCACTAAGTGTATGCCCCCAATTTGTTAAACAGACAAGCCAGAAAAAGCCAATTTTTCCTCCCAAAACCAAAGGGAAGAATAAAGGCTCGCTGTGGCACATAGATCAATTTTTGGAACACTAAAGCTCCGGAGTGTCTTGGCCATGTTTGGAGCAGCGTGGAATGCTTTGGCTCGTTGTTGTCCCGCTGGTCCGGTGATGGTGGTGTCAGGTTGACTGTGAGCGCGAGTTACATGCATTCCCATGGTCCCCTCCCTGAAAACTTAACACCAGTCAGCCCAGTAACTGTGACCGGAACATCAGCTCACCAGCCATTATTGTCTTCTTGTTCATCGTATAGAACCCAGGTATGCTAATCCCTCTGTCCACATAAACACTCATCAGATGTCAGAGGGTGTAAGATGGGAAGGTCACAGTCACCTTGCGCATGTGGAGTGTTTTTTTCCCCTAGACAAATGGATAAACTGTCGGGCCGACAGCCAAACAGACAGCGGACTGAGGCTCAGCCAGGATCCTTAAAACAAAGCCATCGGAAGGAGCTCAGCATATTTTAGGATTATTATTGTAGCCCTCTTGCACAAAAGAGCATTAAAATGTGACCGTAGCCTTATACATTCATGCATATGTATCCGAGCACGCACACACACACACACACACATGGGCTATTCTTGTCTAAAGCACTCATCTGAAAAAGTGCCGAGCTGGTTATGTTACATTGGGAAGGGCCGTGGAGGATTTGAAGCTGGATAACCTCTCAGGCAGTTTAATGTCACTGTCATTGTTGTTGGCTCTGTGCTGTGTTGCTGACTGCACAACTCCTAATAAACTTAAACTTGCCCATTATGGGAATAATTGTTCTGGTTTGGAGGAATGTGGGCTCAGTCTGTGTGTGGCCGGGCATCGCCTGCCTGTAATGTGCCTCTGAATGCTTTGCTTCCCTCTGGGAGGTTTGCGTTGTCGGGCTTTACTTTGCCCTCACACACTCTGAACCTCCGAGGATGCCTGCATTGGGTAGTTGTTTTCAAAACGGAAAAATAATGTGATAGTAATTAAAAATGGCCACATGTGAATTATATTAAAAAAAAGACTAAAGTGAACAGTTAGAAGTCAGAAGAGGAACGTCAGAGAGTGAATGCAGATGAATTTTGTCATTTCAATCGATGGTTAGACACAGAAAACCCAGTTCTGCAAATAGCTATAGTGCTGACAGGACTATGTCTTTGCTGTCATTGTTTGAATGCATTGCCAATGGAAAAAGCATTGATTTACCAGTCAGGGTGGTTTGTACTCCCAAACTTTATGAAGTCCTGTGTCAACACTTCCCCCTTTTCCAAATTCCACTCAGAAGCCTCAGGAATCCGCCCCACTGTGTCACCCATTGCCTCTAACAGAATTTTCTAAATGTGGAAATCAGCACCATAAAGGCCGTCTCAGTGGGTCGTATATTTGTGATCCATCAGATAAAGAGAATCAAGAGATATGGGGCTTCTCTAAAAACATTTCTGTCAGCTACATGGTGTCAACATACACCAATCAGCCACAACCCGTCAAGAGTTGGACCCCACAAGACATCTGAAGGTGTCCTGCGGTGTCAGGCACCAAGACATTAGAAGCAGATCCTTTAAGTCCTGGAAGCTGCGAGATGGCGCTTCAATAGATTCGTTTTGTTTCGCACTTTCCACAGATGCTCGATCACACTGAGATCTGAGGAATTTGGAAACCAAATCAACTCCTTGAACTTCCTCAAATGATTCCTGAACAATTTTTGCAGTGTAGCAGTGAACACTGTCCTGCTGAAAGAGTTTGCTGCCATCGAGGTGTTGCTATGAAAGGATGTACATGTTCTGCACTATCGTTTCAGTAGGTGGTAAAACTAAGAACCACATGAATACCAAGAAAAATGCTCCAATTCTGACGCTCGTGTGCCCATTTGCTGGCACTTTCAGCGGTAGACAGCGGTCCGATCGGCACTTTCACCAGTGTATGACTATAGACCTTCATATGGAGCAGCTGTGATGCGCTATATGGGCTGACACCTTTATATCATATCCAGCATTAATGTTTTTTAGCCATTTGTGCTACAGTAGCTCTTCTGTGGAATCAGACCACAAAGGCCAGCCCTTGCTCAATGAGCCTTAGGCATCCATGATCCTGTCGCCAGATCACTGGTTATCCTTCGTTTGACCGCTTTTGAGAGTCACAGAGCACTACATACCTGCCAAGACCTGCCATTTTGGAGATGCTTTGTTCCATTATTCAGTTCACTCGTCAGTGCTTTTCATATTTTTTTCCTGATTGGCGTATTTGCAGTTGTGCTAAAAGAAAACAGATTTTGGCGCAATAACTAACTGAAAGGATTAATCTCATGGTATTAAATATTTTTTTTCTGTGTCAACAGATCCTAAAAATCCAACAAAGAATGGATCTGACTAACAAGTAAAGTATGTAAAGCCAAGGCCTGGTTGCTCTATGCAGTAGATCTCAGCTACTGTCCAAAAACTACTGAAAACACGAGTGAGCCACACTGTTGCATATAAATACAATGAACACTGTGCTTTCTGTTTTTTATATAAGTCCAACATAGTTCTAAGTACTTAAATCAGCACAATCACATCAAAATATGTAAAAGCTACATTGCTCCACTGTGCAAAAAAAGTTTATTAGTTTCACGATGTTTGTAAAATTGAGAGCTAGCAGAGGACAGATACCATGGTTTGGGTTAAAATACATCAATTGGGTCATTTTTCCATACCTGTTTATTTTCATTTTCAGTCCTTGTTTTCTGTCATTTTCTTTGGCTGTTTATTTGGTGAAGCTTCAGAAAAGATCATATCTTGGCTTAAAACACACCTGTGCTAACACAAAACACAAAACTCTGGTTGTTTTCCACGTTGGTATGGAGACGCGCCCCGCCCCATGAATAGCCACAAAAAAATTTAAGCATCTCACAATTTTCCAAGCTTTTTGAGTTTAAAGTAATTGGTTTTGTGCTGTGAACTGACGTAGCTGTTACACATTTATTTGGTGAGACCGTGCTGCTCCAGTTAAAGTTATACAATATTTGCACCAACTGCGCTGCCCACCTGTTTCAGAGAAATACTTGGCTAAAACACGAAATATTTGCGTTCTATTTTAGAGATTTACATCTTCACTAGAAACGTATGGGCTTGCGGTTATGTCACAGACACGCTAGGCAAGTTAAAAAGTAATGAGAGATGGCCGTGGTTTTGGTCTTTTCATGGATAATGGTGACAATAAGAAAAATATGGAATTTGTCAGGCTTATTATTTCATTGTTTTTTGCATCGCTTCACTGACCCGTGTAGGGTGCTGGTTTATAGATTGCCGTGCAGAGTTTAGTCTTTTTCTCAGGAAATCCCAAAAATCATTAACTCCGTGTGGCCTGGCATGTTGTAGCAAAGTGTGCAGAGTGTGTTTGGCATGCAGTCGCTCTCTGATGCCTATCACTGTGATTAGAAGTGTCATTAGTTCCAGCTCTGCCAGCTCCAGCAGAGCCTGAAAAAACATGTTTATCTATGGACACGTAAAGCATAAGTGTGTATACAGACACACACAGGCCTGTTTCCATAACTTCAGCAGACATTACATTGATTAACAGTTAATTCTCGACTGACTTTGACACTTAAATCAAGTCTTCACCCAAAAATATGCAGATTTATTTTACATGAACTTGTTTTTTGTTTGTAGAAGGGAAGCCAAATCCCCACAATATGACTGCATGAACAGATTTACGTCCCCACAACATGAGTAATACAAGTCAATGCAAACACAAACCCTACGAAAATGTCTGCATGCCACACGCAAACAGACGGGAAATCAAACCTTTCCACTCTCACTCTCTGTATTTATTGTTGTGTCTGTGTTTGTGTCTGTTGTCCTGTACCTCTCTGCTGCTCTGTGTGTGAACGTGTGTGTTACACGGTGTTCATGCCTGTATGTGTCTGTCTGTCGTTGCCATGTGTTTGTAATTTATGAGGGACTAAAAAGGATTTAAAACCCATTAATTCAAGGACTTAACTCTGTCTGCCTTGCTTTCTATAGAAAACACAGTTTACGTTTGTCTGTATTAATGAACATAATGAAAGTGCCTTGTGATGGCTGGTGTGGCTGCAGAGTTAGATCTGTGTACTTTTTGCAGATGTTTGCGCGTAAACACTCTTTCTGCCCCAGATGGGACTTCAAATGGGTCTCTCAATGGACGAGCAGGAAAACGTGTCCTTTAGTGCTTTTAATAGATGATTTATGGACGCCGACTGTGTATGACATCTCATTCGGTGCAGAGGATCTTCCCACGCTTTGGGCTCGACTCTTGCATCAGTCAGTGTAAAGTATTAAACGGATGATTATTTTTCCATGTGCATTCACTTCAGTAATATCCGATTTAATTGTTTCCGAATCACGCATACAATGCCCCTATTCTCCTTTTTGATTCAATGTGTTTTCGGATCTGAGTTTTCTTTTTTTTTTTTTTTTGCCATGTTTGCAGGAGTTTCCATGTACTGGGATTGTAATGTCTCTGTCTGCACGTTGGAATGTGTTTGAAGTATTGGTAGGAGTGTGTTGCCCTCTGCCCCTGTGTCTCCCCCGTCCCGTCTGAAGTGTGCTGCCATTGCCTCTCTCATGCCATCCCTCCACCCTTTCCTCCAGACCGCCCCTCATGCCCTCTGCTCCCTGCACGTCTGCGCTCTCAACCCTCACCTTTCCTTTTTACTCCCATGGTGCCCCCCGTTTGCTCCCATCCCCATCCTTCCAACGCCAACCTTAACCTTTCCTCATCTTCAACCCTCTCGCCTCCATCTTCACCTGGTGTCCACGTTGCCCTCTGTCTGTCTCCATCTTTGTCAGCGCTGTAGATGATCAGGTCTTCTGGGAGCCTTAACCCCTTGTCTCCCCTTAAATCTTGAGCTGGGGGAGAGGAGCGCGTCCAAGGCTGGAGGTCCACGCTGTGACGACCAGTCAAACAAAAATACGCCACTTGTATTTCTTGAGGGAAGGAAACAGCAATATTATGGTGTGAAGACAGATGACTGCCACTTCTCATCATCTTCTCAATAACTTGACCCCACATCTGGCTTTAGGGAACAGCCACGTAGGCAAGGTGTATGTATGTGCATGTTTGTGTGTGAGTTTGTTGCCTGTGTGTGTCTGCTGAGGGTAGAGGTTGGATCCCTGCAGTGCAATGTGTAGAGGACCTCTCTTACTGGATTAGCAAAACATAAATGAAAAGCTGTCATTGCAAATGCCGATTAATTGGATTTTAGTTATGATCAACTAAATCTTAAGAGCTCATTTGATCTCTTTATATAACTGTTGCTCCTTTATCTTCATTCACATGTCTGTCTTTGAGGCCATCTGTTGAGTTATTACTGGTCGGTGATGTTGAGCGGGTAGATCTCTGCTGACCTTTAGGCCAGAGAAAGTTCAATACCAGGAATGGAAACATCAGTCTTCTGCTGGGCCACACAAACCGCCCCATACTCAGCCCGCCAGCAGGAGCATTGCTTCAAAGAATGTGACGCCTGGGTTTGAACAATGCGATTGTGCAACGCACTTCTTACTGCGACCAGTATTGAAGCATGCTACAGATATCATTCAGCCTTATTTGACAGATTGAGACATTTCCCCTCATCGGGCCAGATGTCCCTCTTGTGAGAAACCCTTTAATGTGAGAGTAGTGATGGGCGACACCCACGTTAGTTTGGTCTGACAAAGTGAAATGTAGGAGCTTTGAATCTCTTATATAAGCACATTAAAAGGAGGCTCATGTGTGGGTAGTTTACACCAAAGGGGCAGTTATACTCTGGCTGACGGCAGTTGGAGACAGATGGCGGTTTGGCCATTTCTTACATGAAATGACCAAACCTGTGCGATGTATCGAGCCCGGGAGTCTCATTGCTCGACCTTTCCAGTCGTGGCAGAATCTTTAATTATAATCTGGTAACTGAAGGAGTAAAGAAAAAGGGCTAAGCTTTGCATTTATTCTTTGTATATTCCTCTGAACGTATCCCACCGCCACATTTTGACGTTGCCACTGGCAGAAGGCAAGGCAGCAACCCCCCCTCAGCGCTGATGGATGAATCTCACACAGAGTGGAACTTTTGATATCTTCCTCTTCCCTTCCTACCATTCACTCCATCTTCGTTTCCCCCAGAGAGAATCCAGAGCGGGTCCAGCCAAGCTGCTCTGTGTCAGACAAACTGGACTTCCCGGTGGGTGATAAGTGACGGAGCAGGGCCCGAGTGGTCAGGGTCCGCGGGGAACAACCCCGGAGAGGCCCTGAGGGGTCAGAGGGCATGTCAGAGGTCATGCGTGAGGAAGATGAAGAGAGACTGGGTCGAGCTCCTTGAGGTAGCACAACACAGATGGCGATGGGGGGTAATAAGAAACGGAGCTGGTATCATAGTGCAGGCCAGAGCATGGGAACTACTATCTGTTACTATATTCTCAAAGCGTGTGTTGGGTGAGTGTAAGTGAGACCTTTAAACTGGCCCTCGCGCGCTAATGAAGCACACTTCCAGCTCAAACACCCCTCGCAAAGCATAATAATCAAAAGGGGAAAGCGATCTGACGGAGATAATTAAGAGGTTTGTTTTCTGAATCCCTGTTTGAAACATCTGACAGGGTGCCCATTAATCTTTCATGGAGATTGAGGCAGAAAATCCACATTACATTACATAAAAGGTGTGCATATTTGGCGAGGCCGTTTATTTACCATGAAATTCAAACTGCAGGGTCGTTAGCTCATATTATAATTTGTGTCATATACGCTTTTCTGTTATGCTCTGAGCTTCCCTTAATGTGGTCTCAGTTTGGTGGTTGGCAGGTGTGACTAATTAGGCTGAATGCGTATTACTGTGTGTGTGTGCGAGACAGAAAGTGACGGAATAAGCCTGAGATGAGAGGGAGGAGAGTGTGCAGATGTGCGTGCATGTTTGTACTCATGACTGATGGTGCAGGGCTTTTAGCGTGAGTATGTATTTGCCGAAGATCAGAGGAGCGGCCTTCCGCTGTGGGGTGACCCCTGGCTGAGGTCCTACAAGGCCTGCGGGGGCCAAATGCTGAAGTGGGTGCCTGCTGTCTCAGTGGGTGCCCTTTGTATTATATCTCTGTTCGCCTGCCCAACTCTATTTGCCAAACTAATGAGATTTTTAAAGGGTATTATAAAAGTGTTATTTTCAAGGAGATACAATCTGAGTTGAGTTAAACTCAGGAAACGGCACAAAACTAGGCAACGTAAATGCTTTCACAGTCTGTTAGTCACGTCATCAAACTCGTTTGTGTGTCTCTTTCTTTTGCAGCAAGTTGGGATAATTACCTCCTGTCCTGCCTGGCTCGTCTGCGTAATAAAAAACGAATCTCTCTGCAGACAAGCATTTCCTGTTTGGCGGGAAAGGGGCTTTGGAGATAAGGGATATTTGCATAAAGATGGCAGAAGAAGGAGCATGTAATTATTTGCAGGGAGAAGGAGGGTCAGGTCAGAGCCTGCTTCTACTCCAGGGTAAAGTCCTTGTCCCGATAGTGGTTTGGTTATCTTTGTACCAATCCTTTGATTCAGGTGATGTGTTTGATGTTCTGTTATCACACATCTCAGCCTAAGGACAGTTCTTGTGCACTTGGAATAGATTGAGAATCCTTACGCAGTCCAAATGTGCTGATTATTTGAGATGCTATCAAGCATCTAACCAATGGTTTTATAATGTAATACAGGCAGTGATGCCATGTGTTTATGGCTAAGTTTTTTGTTTGCTGGAGATTTGAGATTGTGTCTGAGCCTATCCCAGCTGACTGGCGAAGGGCGGCCTCCTCCCTGGACAGGTCACCAGTCCATCACAATCATGCAGACTCACTCTCACACTTCTGGCCAATTGAGAATTACCAATGAACTTGTCATTCATGCCTTAGGACTGTGGAGGGAAGCTGGAGCAACTGGAGAAAACCCAAACACACCATCAGAACATGCAAACTCCACACATAAAGACCCCGTCGAACAGTAGATTCAAACCCAGGACACACTTAGTTGCTTGAGTTAGAAGAGAAGGTCAACACCTCTTTACTATCTGTCCAGAGCTTAGCTTAGTGTAAAGGCTTGACATGTGCTGTCCTGGTTCTGTCCCAAGGTAGGTATAAAATTCTGCCTAATTAGCTTGTTGACTGTTTGGTAATCACAGCAAAAACTGGATTATTATATTAAGGGTGTTATGGACAAGTGCTTAGCTGCTGTGACTCACTGCTTAAGGCCAGTGTTATACTGTCAATGTCTGTCGGTGTGTAAGGGTCTGCTAGGGTCAAATGAAATTACATGGCCTCTCTATGGATGTCTGCGTGCAGCCCAAAATTATGTTTTTGTATGTGCAGTCTGCATGGTGACTGCACTAGGGTAATAAAGTGCAATCTTGGCAGTAGTGTGCATGTATGGAACATGCTGATATGACCCACTGCACATAGGGAGTCCAAGACTAGAAAAGTAGTATAATCATAGCTACACTACGATATCTGCAGAATTCCATTTTGGCATCTACAAGACAACAACTTGCCATTTATATTCCTGAGTTTTATATGAAAATAACATTTATATTAAGCAGCTTTACAGGTGTTGGTTCAAGGACTGTGGGACTCAGTGGATGTAGGATGTGGGTAATATATACGTGCCGCTTAAATCCGGGGGTTTTGTCCTTCCTTTCCACTATCTATGTGTCACAACAGACACCTGGCAGCATCCTATCCCACTGAAAATTTGAAGTTTTGCAGAGGTTTTGGATCGTGTAGTAAGGCAGCCCTGCTAGATTTTTTTTTTTTAGTGGATTATCTATTTTATTTACACTGCTCGTCTTCCTGAGTGCAAATGTTCAGACAAAATGATTCCACCTGTCAGTATTTTGAGGAGACTCTGTAGTTGCATCCTTAGCCCCATCTACGAAAACAGAAAGAAATACAAACAAGCCGGAGCGTTTTTCCCCTTCATAGCAAAATGCTAGTGCGGTGCAGACACACGATTATGTTCTACAGAAAAGGCTGGCAACCCAAGACTAGCTCAAGGATTGTGTTACCTTTGGACAGAGGTTTGCTGTTTTGCCGCCAAAATCTGGCCAATGCCCCATTTTGATTTAGTTAGCTAGTAAATAATCTCTTGGCCTTGACGAGCTGTTATCACCTTCCCCTCGAAGCGTTCCTACAAACCAGTCCTTACACCTCCGTCAGCCCCTCACCAACAACCGCAGCACCGCTGAGCCACCATCCAGCCAGCCATCCATGCATTAGCACAGGCTCACCTTCCAAAGACTGGCTGATGTTCAAAGTCCGACTTTGCTTGCATATGATAATGCAGAGCTGTGGTTATTGTGTCAGATGAGACATGTTTGGGGGTCTGTGGAGATGTCTGTGCGCGATAGGGTTTGGTAGGAACACGCAGCTTTCTGTTTCAGAGCGAGGTCGCCTGTGCTGGACTCTGTTTCTGGGTCAGGTAATGAGCTGGGGGGGGTGCGCTAATGTGTGTCACTTCAAACAGTTTTTATGCCGTTATTGGAACCTCATGTCTCGGTTACATTTTCAACATTCTTTCTTTCTGACTTTTATATTTTATCTCCATCAGCAAAATTCCAGATGCCAAGAGGTCCCAGTGTATATGAGTGATTTTTGTTAAAAAAAAAAAAAAAAAAGCTCTTCAATATGTTTATGGGTAATTTAACAGAGAGTGCTGCCCTGTCATCCAGTGGCACTGCAGAAGTGGAAACACGTTGAGCATTAACTCGGTGCTCGGGTCAGAGTTTGAATCTGGCTTTTCTCAACATGCTTGAATGTGTTGAGAGAACATCATCTGAAACTTGTATGAGAACTTACGGTTTCCAGTCGTATACAATTTTGTAGAATTTGTTATTTATGACTGAATGCCGCCTGAAAGTGATGGAAAGTTTTGTTAGCCTGGATGGCGATGATCCCGACATCAGATCGTTTGTCAGTTCTGTCAAACAAATGTGCACCAGAGTGATTGTAGCATAAAATTTGATTTTGATGTCTGCAATCCCCTAAAGATGATTTCATGAGTCCATAAGTTTTCTTTAGTGCAACTTTTGGGTTAAATTTCGGCTTTGGTCCTTCATAAAATCTCAGTTACATGATGAATTATGAAAGTTTTTATTTTTATTTAAATACATTCAGATCTGACTTTTGTCATTGATAAAGTCAAAAGTTTACCCACACTTTAATTCATTTCAACAAACAAACCAACAGAAGCTCTTTGTCCTTGTATTTTATGTCCTTTGGGGTATCATTTTCACCTGAATTTGTTAATTTGTTTGTTTGTTTAAATCAATGTTTACAAAAATAAACAACTGTTTTGATCCTATATGATAGAGATTAGTCTAAATCTTCACATTTCAGAATCCAGAAGCAGTGAATGCTTGACATTTTGTTTGATAAATGATTTTTAAGTGTATGCCAATTAACTGGCAATTGAATATAACAAATACTTGATTAATTGTTTCTGCTCTGGTATTATTTGACTATTTTCTACATTAGTTTGTTTTTCTCCCCCAAAAAATCCTTTTAACAAAAGACAACTTACTCCAATTTCAAATCCGTCCAGTGGTAACTTTTGGTTGACAACACTCCAGTGAGGTTTGGTACATCGCTTTAACTTTGAGAATAATTTGCATTTTCCTGATTTAAATTCCCCTTTTGCTTACTGGCTTCTTAAATCCAATAATTCTATTGTATAAACACGTGCACATCGCCTATTTAACAGATGCCAGTCAGGTTTCAGGATCCTCTATGGGACCGTGGGAACTTGATGCTGGTCAAAGGTGCGGGATTTCTGCAGCAGCATGTTATCACATCACATCCGTGTTAGCACCCAGTAGCATTATTGATACTCCCAAAACCTTAAACCTGCCTGGCTTCACCACAGAATCACTGTTTACCAAACAAAACCCAAAGAATCAGTCTCCCCCCACATGCAGGATCAGAAGTGACCTGATTTGTGATGAAGGACTTCTGGCAATACTTAAGCATCCTCTGTGGTCTTCGTAGCTTCCACCGTTGATGTTGTGGGAATGATTCTGAGACTGGAAAGATGTCTTTAAACTGTGTACAGATCCAGTTCATCCTAATTCAAACACATGGGATATTATAAATGTTTGTTTCTGCTCTGTTTTTAGTGGCAGATTTTGCATTATACAGTCTTACCTAACACACACATCTGATTTCCAACAGGCACTGTTGCACACACTCGTATACAAACACTCGATGCGCTTTCTAGGGCGCGCTCCATGAGTCAGCTCCTTTGGGTACATACCTGTCAGCGTTTATGGAAATAGAGTGCAGGTGAGCAGATGGAGCTAAGAAAGTTTCCCATCTATGTGGGCTACACTCTTTAACTGTTTAGGAGCTGTGGTTCAGAAGATAGATCGTAGACTACACATCTATGTAAAGCTGATTGTTCATGTTTTTGAAACAAATGTTCTGTAAAGAAATCTTCAGAACATACAAGACTTTAGAGTTGGCTGCCTTGAAGATGGAAAATCTATCTAAAATCTGATGCTATGCTTTGAACCATCTCCAGCAGCTGAATAAAATATTTGTGATTTGATGGTCTAATACATGCAGGGCACATGAAACCCTCTGTCCTTGTTCGTCGGCTTGTTGTGTTCAGTGGTTGTTCCAGAGCAGTTCTCCTACTTCAGGCTACGAACATGGCAGCTTTTGATTTTGGGAAGAATGCTTCTCTTTCACGTTCCAGTTCCAAGTCTTTGTTTCCCATTTAGCCAGCCTTTAGGTGATCACAATCTTCTGTAATTATGGGCCAATCAATCGTATTTATTGCCTATGTATGGAACAAAAAGACCCATAGATAACCATTTCTTCTGCCCTGATATGGTTCCTTACAGTCTGGTCATAGTTAGCACTGGTAAATAGCACAAATAAAATCATGCTTCTCTCTACAGCGACTTCCATAAAGGCCTTCGAATGCTGGATTCTTCTAACGAACAGCACATGGCTCCTGTTGAAGAAAAGCATCTCTGTGTTGCTTTACTCTGTGGTTTGCTTCTCCAAACTAACAGAAGGATGGATTTGTACTGTAAATGTCCTCCTACGGGGGGTTAGCTTTGAATGACTGCATGACTATTTGAGAATGCATTTGTGTTCAGGTTACATGAGAGGAGATGAGATAAAGTTGGTGGGTAATGTAATGTCATGCTACTTAAAAAACCAGGTGGAGGCAAAGTCCATGTCTTCATGACATCAGAATCCACTAATGTTCTTTTTTTCCCCCTCATACTTTAAGTGCAGCCTGAGATCCTGCTGCAGGGCCTCTTCAGTGCTACCTATGTGAACAGGCATTCTTGTAATGTGTTTAGAAAGGGTAATTCAGACTGATTCCAACCTACGTTTTTTATTTTATTTGACTTTGCTTTCTAGATTTTTAGTTTTTATGCTTCACAATAAGACACTTTGCTTCCCCTTTGTTGTGTTTTTCTATATTGAGTCCTCATTTGGTGTAGTTTCTCTCTTTTTTTTGGCAACACTTGTCCATTATTTTCAACATAAGTTCATCCCTTATGGAAGGTAATTTGTGAAATTTACAAAATTGTATAACCAATGCTTCACTGTATGGATGTAAGCAGATATACCCTAACATCAGATCTGCCTATACGTGATAATCCCGTGCAGCCTCTGAGCACACGCCTGTGAAACCATTTGAGCAGATCTCTGGATCTAATGTGTCCATGCTGCTCCAGCTGACAGCAGTGCAGAGTTCTGTTTAGTGGCTTCAGTGATGAGGTTCAGTCAGGATGGCTGTTAATAAAACTGTAGCACCAGCTCCTGCTGTGAACCACAGCAACAGTCTGGGACAAGTTTCAAATATTCCATTGTTTTCTTTCTCTTTGGTTCTGTGACTCTCATTAAATCGAGTGTGTTTGCATGAGTGCGTAGCTGCATGCATGCCAGTATGTGTGCTCGCACAGCACACTGTCTGCGTGAATCCTACTTGAGAGACTCAGTGTCTCAGTCGTAAGCTGGAATGGGATGTAAATTTATGAATACTTTGCACTGAATAGCTGGCGGTTGCTCAGAGGAGAGACTTTTTGTTTTAGTTGGAGCGTCACACTGACCTTCGTTCCACTCCCACAGCCTCTTCCCCTATCGTGACTTTCACCCGTGCATGTGACCCGCAGTTTGTTGATTGCTGCTATCAATATTTGTTTCAGATAACACTTTTGAGTGCAGTTGATGCTTGACTTTTACAGTCATGTTTGCCATTTCTGGGCACTTTTTTTCTCCAGAGATCAAGTTCTTAAAGAAATTCCTGAAGAAACAGCTTCATATCTTGAAGGACTTCAAAAATAATTTCTTTGGAATCTGGAGTTAAGTCGTGGCTGCTTGCATCCCAATCTCTCCTGGTGTAACAGCTCCGATGCAGGGCTTTGGAGGTTTTTAACCAGCCCGCTGCCTTATGGTGATAACTTTATTACAGCGAGACAAAAGCAGGGTGTGCCTCAGGGTCTCAGGGGGTTAAGCTATACTTTTAAGGTGCATCCACTTGTTTGAAATCCAGGGTCTTATAGTCTTCCTGCCTCCTGCCTTCTTATTCCTGTCCAGCTGATCTGACATCATGTGTCCTGCAGGCGCGCACAATGTTAACTCACGCTGTCGTGCTGAATGGGTATCAATCCAGGCTTATTGTTATCTGGATGCTCATTTCCTGCTTCTCACACCTCACTGCCCTGCCCTTAAACACACACTCAGACGCATTCACGGCGAACCCAGGCATCGGAGGGAGAGAGGGAGGGAGGGAGATTAGGAAGCCGGTCATAGAAGTTAAAGGTTACCAAGTCTGTACCTCCCAGTGATTCTGGGTCAAAATGCCGTGCGCCCCTGTGCTGTGCACGCATGTGCATGTGTGTTGAAGGTGGACAAAGCGGGGCTTGTATGCGCGAGCGTGCAGCTGTGAGGGCCATGCGTGTTGATGAGGTCTTAATCAGAGCGCTTACAACCGGGGTTAGAAGGTCGCTGGGTGACTCTAGGTTTTGATTGGGCCCCTGGGAACCTGACTGAGCCTGAGGGCATGAAGGCAGGGTGGCAACGGAGGGCCACAGCACCATGACATGGCTGATTTCTCTCGGTCAGTGCACCCAGCATGCTTTTTTTCACATGGTCACACACACACATTCGATTGTCCACCACACACGGACAATAGCCAGTGGTTTGTTATTATAAGGCAGGAAGAGCCTACTGTGCTGCTAAACTCTCTTCAGCCTCGAAACCTTAAAAACCAAATCAAATTATCAGTGAGCTCAACATGTCAATGTAAAGGAAAGAATAAAGACAAGAATGGTTTATTGGTCTTTTACAGGGAGTCACTTCTCCTTACTGTGCCTTGCTTGATCTAATGCCAAGTGTCTGGAGCCAAGGATGACTCATATGGCTCTGGAGAGTTTAGATGACTTGTTGTACATGAGAAGGAGATGTGTTCGCATGTTTTGTGTGTTTGTCACGGTCAAAATCCTTTAAAAATGTCCTTGAAATTTCAGTAAAAGTTTGAACTCGAAATCAATCAAAAACTGCTACTGGAAATTTGGAGCACAGCTTTCCCTGTCCACATTTGTTTACTTTAGCGTTCAAAAGTGCAAGAATTTTCCCTTGTGGGCCACTGAAGGTGATTTGTGACTCTTTTCCAGTGTGTTCTGGAAAAGAAAAATGAGGCAGTTTTTGACTAGACTACTATACTGTATGTGTGCTGCCTGGAGCAGTAGAAAAAGTTTGGCGGTGTGCCACGAAGAGCAGGAGAGCATACTGACCACATACAGACCATTTCATTGACAGAATATAAAGCAGCCAGTATGGTAGGAAACGACATTCACGAGCCAGAAGATGGGCCGTGTGACGTCATAGAGTCATGGCAACATCCTCCTCTGTGAAGCGGGCAGCGTTTAGATTAGATTAGATATAACTTTATTGATCCCTTTGGTAGGGTACCTCAGGGAAATTGTTGTATCAGCAGTCACTTGGAATTTTAGAGGTTTGCTTGCTCATACAAATGCATCTACTAATAAAAAGTTGATTAGTTGTATCTTAAAAGGACCAATTCCAGCAAAAGTGGCACCACCAGATTCAGGGTTGTCACATTTCAGGTGAAGATCTTGTAGTCAGTCTGTAAAGTATCTCTCTGATGGTCTCATCTGGCTTCAAAGCAGACATCCTCTTCTTTCTTCTAACCTCTTAAATGTTCAAGAAGAGAAATATAAATTGAAATATGGAAGACATGAAGGTGAAGCTGAGGTCACCGCAGAGCAGTTGTTCAGCAGCGACTGCTTTTCCTCCATCTCGTTGAATTTCATGGGAGGGACAGCTGCAGTCAGAGCCAATCAGTTTCTTTAAGACCCAGTAAGATTAACATGTCCTTATGTTCTGCATAAATATATGCCCATAGGATATGCCCAGGTCCTGTCATGTATATCATGTGTATCTTTATTGTACAGGATTAGATCCAAATCATGTTTCTTTGTGATGTTGACCATCTGTGCTGTCTCAGGAGGCAGATGCTTTGAAGCGTTCTGACCTTTTCTCGGGAGCACTTCAAATTAAAGGTCTTCTCTTTTTTTTTTTTCCTATAAGCTAGGACATATTTAAATGTTTATTTTTGACCCAATGCTCTTGTTTAGTCAATTTTGGCCCTAAGTGATCCTCAAATGCTCAACTGAGATAAATAGGTTGGCAGGGTGGTCGGTGGGGATGAGTGGATGACGACACACCGGCCGAAATGGGCTCCTAAGACACAATGCTGTGGTTAACTGCTGGTCTGAAGATGCAAACATCTTCTTTTGCTTTAATGGACTCAGCTGTTGTAATGATGAACATGCACACACACTCTCCTTTCTTACTTTCCCATGACTCAACTGACTGCCTCTCACGTCCTTACTTTTTCTTTTAGCAGCTACTCACCCTTGGACACTGTTTCCGTTGCTTCATAAGAAGATAAACGCACGTTGAGACCTCTTAAATCAAGCATTAGCCGTCCACACAAAGAAAAACAGCAGTTCAGGTGATTCATCATATCAGAGTGAATTAGTGCGGCTGCATCAGTCAGCAAAAGCATTACATTTTTTTCCCCCACTTATTTGAGGTTATCAGCCAAAATGGTTGGATTGTTTTCATATTTTTAGTATATTCTCTGACTTTCTTATGCGTTTTATAATACGAAACACAAATCAAAAGCTCGGTCACTTTCTGAAGCCGTCAATCATCATCTCCTTGCGCTGCATGCAGGAATGCGACCGGCATGTCGTCAGAGTGGTGCACACAAACTTGCATGTTTGCTTTCATGCTGCAAGACTCACACACTAACACAGTCTAAGACACTGTAATCAAAGCCACATTGGTTCATTTCATACTTCAGATCTCTCTCTCTCTCTCTCTCTCTCTCTCTTTCTCGCTCTCTCTGGAGAATCGATTGAAGAAATTAGATGCCATGTGAGATGCCACATTTTGACCATTTCAACATAGCACGTGTGAGCCCTGTTTTTCTCTGCAGCGTAGTAAAATGTAGGAACGGTAATGTGGTGTGGCGTGTGATATGAACAATCGTAAATGGAGTTAGAATATATGCCAGTCAAACAGCTGTGCTAGATTACTCATTGAAGTAAAATCAATAAATCCTCATCTGAGGCCATTACATTTGTCTGTGAGAATTTTGGCACTGTTTGTGTATTACAGTGCAACTTGTGCATGTAGCTGTGCGCTTCGGCCTCCTGTCGGTGTGTGTTAAAGCGGCAGAATGTGGCACTTAGTGATTCCAGTCTGCTGGGTTGGACTGCAGGGCGTCTCTGCAGGGAGATTAGTGGCCTTCCGCTCGCTCAATGGGCTCCGTTAGTTTTAGGTATTAGCATTGTCACGACGGACGGGCTTTGCAACGGCTCTTTTATTCAGCCTCGGTAACTGGGTGACCCACAAACTGGGCCTGGGTGGATGGGAAGAGCAGAGAACAGAAAGGTGTGTGGGAAAAACAGGAACTGAAATGACAACGCCATCGGCCTGCAGCGTGCCATCGGAGATTAAGAGGTAGATAATCATTTTAACCGCTGATTAATTGATAATTGATAAATGCTGTGTTGCAGTGTAGTGCTGAAAAGCCCTTGAGCTGAAGCATGTGTAACCTCTGCTCAGCTCTGAGATGAAAGACAGACCTCCCCTCAGTGTTTTGGTTCTGTATCAGTTTTGTTTTTTCAGGAGGCACAAAGAGCCAGCGAAAGATCTCGATCCAGTCAGCTCCATAAAGGCAGGGGTGGTGGGGAGGGTGATGGAGGAGGCTGGGCAGGCGACTTCCCTGCCAGGGGATGCCAGATGTGTGACCTGGGCCGTCGCTCTGCGATAAGAGCGACAGCTGACTCGAAGTGAGAAGCATATGGGAACCTGCGTCGATGCGAAGACGAGGGAGGGGAAAAAATGTTAAGTGCCGAGGAAGACAATTTGAGAAAGAGGAGATGGGCAAATTGACAAATCGACAATTATAGCATGGGAAAAAAAGGATCTGGGAGAAGAAGAGGAGCTTCTGTTATTCATCTGCAGTTCACATGTGCAGTTCTTTTCCACTGAACGTACCAGCAGAGTGGATCCTCCAGGCATCCATAACCAGCCGCTCACTCAACACAAGAGTTTCATCCCTCTTTCCACCACTAACAGACTGTGTAATAAAACCAGTGTGTTTCTCAGAGACTCCTTCGTTTGGTTTCTTACCCCCCACATTCTCCGTCTAATTATCTCACTAACACTCAGGCAGGCCGTGCAGGTTCACCAATTTGTACAAAGCTTACGGGGGACAGGAAAAGACGATAGCGATTTATGAGCCGTGTTTTTATTTTAATGGACTGCAGACGGTGTATGACACAGTTGTTCACTCCTATTGGTGAATTGGGGTCCCCCCCCAGCTACAGGCCTCAATGAACCAATCTGGAGATGCCATGCATGAGCTAATGGGATGGTATCTCTGTGATCTGCTCAGCACCAGATCCCCTGTTGTGCAGGCTGGACGTTGCAGAATGAAAACAGACCACATGTTGATCCGTGTTGTTTTAACCCTCTGGGGATAGGGAAGAGATGTGATAAAGATCTGTGTGGGGTTTTGGTCAATCTCTATTGTTGAGTGGGTCATTGTGTGTGAGAGACGGAGGCATAGATGACTCTATCGCTTCAGTTCACTCCACAGTCAGTGCAGCTCCAGTAATGTTTGGTGTCAAGGTACGGGATATTCTTTTCTCGGAGCAATGGAGGTTGTGCAAGAATAAAAGAAATTTTAAAAAAAGAGAGAAACTAGAGGAGAGAGGAGGGAAAAGGCCACAGCAAGAAGAAAATGTGTGGATTGAGCAGCTATGAAACGATTTACTGTCAAGAAAACAGGAATTTAACTCAAAGTCTTAAATCACAATCAGTGTACTGATTGCGTACCATGTAGATTAATTTAAGTTGCGTTACCACAAATAACCCACATGTTCCTGAAATATCAGCCATGACAGTGAAAGAGCCCTGGAGAATGTTTTCATTTACTTTATGGGATTTAATAATCATTGAGTCGAATTACATGAGTTACAGTGGACGCGGTGTGCAGGCCTGCAGTCGCCGCAGGACCACCACAACCACGGGGCTCCCGTACAGAGTATCTCTTTCATCTCGTCTCCCATGAAAGTCATCCATTATCCCCCCAAAAAATGACCTCCGCGTCCAGCGAAATGATTTATCGAACACAGAGACAATATTTTATAAATCACATTAGAACAGAGCAAGTTCAATTTCTCTCCTCCCTCCCTCCACGTCCCAGCTCGGCTGAGGTACATGTCGAAACGGAGGAGAGTCTGGGGAAGAACAGGCATCTTCAGTTACAGTCCTGATGGATGCAAAACCTCACAGTGTGTGTGTGTGTGTTTCTGTGAGTGTGTGTGTTGAGTCAGGCTCTCCAGAGCTTCTCCATAAAGTAGCTGTAATGAGAACAGCATGGTTTGAGCAGCAGGGAGAGAAAGCTGGAGAGGACTATTAGCTGACCTGTTGGTTATCAGCTGCTCTTTAACAGGACGTATCCCAACCGCACGACGCAATCAGTCAAGTTAAGTCAAGCTATTGATTATCTGAAGTAACAGATCACTCAGTTTATGAGAGTTTTCATGATTCTCCTTTTTTTTTTTTAATCAAAAGCTGCACTACATGTATAACATATTATGTTTATTCAGCTCTCCTGACTTTAAGATTTATGGAAACCCTTACAAAAAAGTACAAAATGAGGTTAGATAACTCTCTTTCATATTTGAAGCACTTCTGTTTTTCTGAGAACGACTTGACTTTAGGTCTGATGGGCAAAACAAATCCACATCAAAGCAGGATCATTTCCAACGTTGCAATTCTTTGTATTTTCTCTTTGGAGGCATTATTTTTTTTTTGGAGGTTTTGTGCGTGTGTGTGTTTATGTGTGTGTGTCTCCACGGTTGGGACTCCAGACGGTGGTAAAGCCTGCGGAAACACAGCTCAATAAAGTATGCAACCGTGTCAAATGTAAGACTTACATATAGGGCAAACGGAGATAACAAGATTTAGGACTTTCACTGGATCACAGCACAGACCCATAAAATCAGATCAATGCACCAGATGAAGAAGTTAGAGGTTAAATACGTGGTTTTTTTTCTCCACTCTACCATCTCAAAGACAGTCAGTGTCTTTACGACGTAACGTGTCGGATCACAGGCTTGGTTTGCGGCCACCTGCCTCTTTCTGAGAACGTCTTCAACATGTGTCATGTGTTTGCTTGTCAGCGTTTGCTCTTCTGGCTCGGTTTGGTCCAGAACACGGGTATTCTATTAAGACGACACATCTGCTCTCGGACATTTTGGTCAGATTGTTTGAAGTCCTGGGGTACACCTCATCTTCGTATCTGCGCTCCCTCAGCAGCTGTTTAACCTCCTTCTCTCCCTGTCCGCTTCAATCGCAGACTGGATGCTTCAGGCTTTGGGCCGCCACACGACTTTTTGAAGTTAAAATGGAAGTGCAGATCTCAACTGATCCTCGCTGATCCAGATTTTGCACTGTAAAAAGTTGTAAAGATTCTGACTTTGATGAGCTGCACTGCCATAATCTGACTTTGATGAACTCCGCTGTGGTAATCTAACTTTAATGACTGTCAGAGACTCTTGTTTTATGCAGACGGACAGAAACGCTGATGTGTGGTAGCGAGAGGGATCCTTCACAGAAATGCAAAGCTGAAAGAGAGAGTTGATTTTGGAGGAACAACACAGAAGCAGAGATGGATGGAGAAAGACAAGGAGGGATGGAAGAGAGAACGAAACGACTCGAAAAACCAGCATGAGAGAAGTCCGCGCCAATCTTCTCAGACTGTTTAGAAATGTAAAGTGATGTTTACGGTCACGTTGTTATTATTTGCAGGTGGAGACGTTGAGATCACTGTGTTGACTGTCAGTAAATTCCTCTCTAACCAACGCCGTCAGGGTGATAAAGCGCCTCTTCAGCAAAGAATAACTTTCTTCTTCTATTGCCTATAAATCAGTCAGAGAGCAGAGTTTGGGGTGGAGAGGTCATTAAAGTGCCAATGTTCCTGATTAATGGATAATCTCTCATGTAAAGTGCTTTCGAGAGTTGTTTATGAGCTGGTGGAAGTTTCGCCAAAACAAAAGATTTTCGATATAATTTCCTTGTTGCTCTGTCAGATCCTCTGGCAGTGAATGTAAGATTAGTGTATGATGCTTCTCACCTGCTCAGCTGCCAAAAGGCTCCCCCTTGTGTCCGGAAGCATTTCAAAAATCAGGATCTCTGAACACATGTGCAGTCACAAAGTGCCTTCGATATACGACTTGGCTCTTCTGACACATCCCCTAAGAGTTTGGATGTTTTGTAAGAAGCTAAAACGTTCCTGCTCATCAGTGGCGGTTTAGATTTTCTGCACAGGCCTGGACCACCTATGCAAAAACCAAACCAGTCATCCGGGGAAATTAGTGACGCTTTGTTTTATGGATGACTGAGGAGACGGTCACCTCATGACGACGAACACAGGGGAATATGTGCATGTTTATGAGCATTGTGGGGTTAATGTAGCAAGGAAATTGACACCTTAAAAGGGCAAAACACATGTGTGACAAATTCATCCAAACACTGCAATTCAGGCTAAACTGGTACATTTGTGGTATAGATTATGCTGCAGTATGCATTTGCATATATGTACACATCCTCTGCTTTTAGATCCTGCAATAAAACTAGTAGAAACCCGTTGAAATTCATCTTACTTCCTCCGTGACTTTGTCTAAATCTCTATAATCTGACGTTAAATGGTCTTTCTTTTGTGATATCTCTTTTGTTTTCGATTTAAGCCTGTAGAAAGTACTGAAAGTGCAATGCAATTTCCTATTCCTGGTGTATATTTACATGTGTTCTCTTGTGCTTTTATCTCTATGAGGGCTAATTTGTTTAACACCTTGGCACCGAGGTAAATTTCGAGGAAGCAGAGGCATTTGGACGGTCCGTGCTTCTTCAAAGGGGTGCTTGAAGGTTAAGTGTACAGTACACTTAGGGTGTAGGTTAAGGTCAGGGTAGAGGTTGGAGGTTAGGCATGTGGCTGTGTTGGTTAAGGTCAGGTTTAGCGGTTCGAGAATGCAAGATGTCCGTGAGGATCCCGTAGAAGCGCAAAAAAAAAAAACGTGTGTGTATGTGTGATTTGTGGTTTGCAGGAGGTTTATTTTGACTAGAGCGCTGAGACACTGGTAGACAGCTGGGTTTGTCGCCGCTGGTTTGCTCTGGGCTGCAGATCACACACACACACACACACACACACACACACACACACCTGCCAGCCTCATGCATCATCCGTACATTTATGTATGCTCACACACACACATGCATGCTGCTGAAACTCATTTTTATTGTTATTCTTCTCCATTAACTCTCTATTTTCTCTCTCTCCTTCATGTCCATACGATGACGTCTCCCTCCACCTTCTTCCCTCCTTCACGTCAGGTATGTGTTTCAAGTTTTCCCTCTCTGTTTTTTTATTTTTTTATCACACTGCTACATATTCCCAATTTTCCAATCAGTGCCTCTCACTGATATGTAAAACCGCCGCGCTGTCAAGACACTCAGCGCACGAGACTGAAAGACCTCCATGTGTCGAGCCAGAGGTGGTAAGGATTGGGGCATATATGGCTGGAGTGCATATATTACATGCACACTGACAATGTGCCAGTAAATATCATTAATCACAGTCTTGTTTTGGCTCCTCCACTCAGCCATGTGGAAGTGATTTTTGTGGTTTAAACACTATTTAACTTTTGGGTCCTGCAAAGCATTTTACTCCTGCAGCATCTTTGCGAATGTTTTCTATTTTCTGTTCTACTCAGAGTTGCTCACAGGGTGACTCGGCAGTTATTCACTCCGGCTAAAAATACATCCTCCCCCGCTGCTTCGGCTCCTCCTGTCAGTGAGGAAGTCAGAGAGGGGTTTTTATTTTGTTGTCTTGTTTTCTGAGATAAGAAAAGCTTCTAAGCACATCCTTTGTCGCATACATGTTTCATGCATGCTTGTGAATCTGGGAGCTTCTTTAAGTGTTTCCTGATGGGAGCTCGGTGGGTCTGGCTGCGGTGTAACGTCGAGAGACACAAGTGACACGGACCCCCCTCTTTTCCTTCAACCACCTCTCAGACTTATTAGCCAGGGGAGGCTCCTGTGGTCGGAGCCGCTGTAGTCAAGAGTTCAGTGTGTCTGCTGGTGGGGTTTAGGGGATGGGAGGAGGAGGGCATCCCGTCTGCCCTGCAGTGACTCATCCATGATGGAGCTTTATCATGTCTCCGGCTCACTGACACACACCATTACAGCGATAATGATGTTTGCGCCGTCATCGCCAGATCCGGCACCAGTTTCAGTAAGATGTTGGTGACAAATATAATCATGTGGATCTGTGTTTTTATTGAGTCTGATTGTCTGGGTTTAGAAAAAAAGAATAGCAGAGAAAGGAGCCTCAGCGAGTCGCAGTATGTGTCTGACTTGGAGACAGCACTGCCGACTGCCAGCTGTCCACACCTTCCAACAGGCACTTTTACACTTATTAGACAAGAAAAAAAGCAAAGGACGGGTTAATTTCAAGAAGCAAGTGGGTGGTAACAAGTTACAGATACTGGCTCAAGATGTGTAGCTTATTTTGAGGTTTTAATCAGAAAAAATGAAGACTTTTTCTGTCCTAGTTGTAGCTGATATCGAGGATCCAACCACACTAAGAATTGAATGTTATCTCAAATTTCTCATCTCATGGATAATAAAATGTTCAGACTTTGGATACAAAATGTGAATAAGAATTCACTCCTCTCACTTTATTATTCAATTTTCTCTTGAAATCCATGTAGTTAGACAGAAGTGAGCAACTGCAGCGGTATTTTCAGATGCTAATCTTTTAAATGTTTCCTGAACCGAGCAGTTCTCGTCAGTATTTGCTTTCATAGCTTCTTCAGAATTGTATTAAGTCTCGCCTGCTGAGAGAGCAGATCTGACAGATCACTGTGCAAAAGTCAAAGATTAGAAGCCTTCACTGACTGGCCAAGATCTGTAAAAGTTCCCTGTAAAATTAAAAATAAATTACTACCTTTTTTTTTTCCTTTCTTTTATTTATTTATTTTTTTAACAAGTTTTGGAACTACTCACAGCATTTGCAGCTTTTTTTTTTTTTTTTTTAAATGCCAAATAGGATCATTGGAGAGCTGAGGGTCCGTGTTGAGAGCCGGTAAGTGTGGAAACCTTTTCTGTCACTGCAGCTCGAAGTCTGACGACGCTGTTTCTCAGTGGATGTTCGCCTGGTTTCCCGGCACTTCAAAAGGACATGCATACAGTACAACAACAAACTCAGAGCTCAGCACTTGGGACCGCTATTGGATACTGACTGTAGAATCAAAACAAACCCGATAAAGCAAATAGGACCCCCTCCTCTGGCCTAACGGATGCGTGCTGGGGGGGGCACAACTTGGCCTGCTGGGGGGGCTCTTTAATGTGCTGGGGAAGCGTCATGCTGGAATGCTCTGCACAAACAAGCCTCGGCACACATGTGTTGATGGCCCAGTGGTGTCTGTGTGTGTGTGTGTGTGTCTGCGTGTGTGTGTGTGTATGTGTGTGTGGTAAAGCATATAAATGCAAGCTTTAAAGGGAGGGTCGTGTGTGTCTGTGTGATTTTTTCTGGCAAACGCGGTCCAGGTTTCATATGGGCCCGATGCCGACCGCAAAGCCACACTGTGGTTGTCAGAGAAAACACGCCTGCAGCGGCTCTAAACACCGAGGATTTGGCTTGACTTTCTCCAGGTTTTGGCTCTGCCAGAGTTCTTTATCTTCACGCAGTAGTCCGCTGAATGACACCGATGATACTGAACACACACATTCACAATCTCTTCACCTCCATCTTGTTTGGCACCACGGTGGTTTTGCACCATTTGTAACGGAGGTGGTTAAGAGCCTGAAAATGCACGTCTTTGTCAGTCTTGTTTTTTGATTGGTTAAAAGCCCACACTTTTATGAAGTGATAAGAATCTGGCAGTTATAGTCATAGTCACACATGAAAAGTAGGGATGCACGATATATTGGCGACCACATCAGTATCGGCCAATATTAGTGTTTTTTCCGATATGTCGGTATCGGTCCGCTGAACAAATTTAGCCGATGATTGTCTAACATCAGTACCTTCGTCTCTACATTTGATATTGCTGCTATTTTACAGATGTTTTAAATTAACTGGTCCTGAACTTGAATGTTAAATATG